>NC_056738.1:782500-1082500 GCF_019279795.1 Protopterus annectens
TCAGCAAATGAATGCAAAGCTCCAAAATCCTCAGCATCAGAAACACTGAACAATAATGCACAAAACACTTAAGGATGTAAAAATTAACTTCAAGTGCTTTTTGCAAGGGACCCCCCCCCCCACCACCACCACCAACACCCTCCCAACTCATATACACCAACTCCATGGTTGTACCAACTCCAAGAATGGAGGAATTTCTCAAACACAAAGAATCACTGCCACAGCACACTTAGAAATTGCACCAGTAGTGACTTCCAGTAGAAAATAGTGAAATGTACTATGTACTACACAGGCTATTCCTATGTTACACTGCTTAAAGCATTCTTTTGGCAAACAAAATGATCCATACAGTGTATTTCCTGTTTGTATCTGTCAGCACTTCCTGTCTGTCAATTAATTGCATTTAGACCCAATATTTGCAAACAGATATGCTTTCAATCTATTGTGTTTTAGATCAAAAAGTTAAGATGAACTTTTGTCAATCAAATGTGTATTCATACAACTTACATAAACCCACAGACATATACATATGCTGTGGAAATTTGTTTGTACCCTTCTCCTGACTAATATCTTTCAACAATGAGATCCCTCTGATGCTTTGGAAGCTCTCTGCGAACCATGGCTTTTGCTGTAGCAGGCAACTGAGTAAATGTCAGGAAAATCCTACTAGGACAGTTGAACTTTATTTGGGGTTAATCAGAGTCTCTTTAATTGTGTGTACCCAAGAAGACTTAATGCTGTAAAGGTGCTCCAACAAAGTATTAGTTTAAGGGTGTGCACACTTATGCAAATGCAACCAGCTTATTTTATGTTTTTTATTTTTTATATGTTTTCCCCTAACAGATATGTTTATTTTTCAATTGAATTGTACAGTTTATAGGTCACATTTAAGGTGGGAAAAGTTTTGAAATGATTTATTGTGGTCTCATTTTTTTTATATTACAAAAATCAGGCATTTTAACAGGGGTGTGTAAACTTTTTATATCCATGGTATGTATATATATATATATATATATATATATATATATATATATATATATGTATGTATATCTGTGTGTGTGTGTATATATATATATATATATATATATATATATATATATATATATATATAGATAGATATATATATACACACATACTTATATACATATGTATACATATATACATATGCATGTATGTACACACACACAAACACACACACACACACACACACACACACACACACACACACACACATATATATATATATATGCAAGGATCACCGTAAAAACAACTTAGAAGAATGAAAAACACATTACTCATTTACTTCTACTATTCAGTAAAAGCTAAAAAAAACTGTAAAAACTTAAAAAAGCAATTCTTGAGAATGAAGAAATAACACCCAACCAGATATTTGAGCGCGCTTTCGTCTTTTAATGTGTAAAGACTTCTTCAGAAAAACATAAGAAGATTTAAAAACTGTGGTTTAAATACAAAAACTAAAACAAAAGATTTAACAATCAGCCTATGAGGCTGGTGGGAGTAATAAACCAATAGGGTTAATAATGTCAAACAGTAGGTATAACCTTCTGTGTGTAACAAGACACTGTGAACTTTCTTTATTAGCAGCATGTAAAACCTGTTTGTTAAAAAATAAATCCTTACTAGAAACCAAGAAGAATAACCTTCTGTGTGAATAGATATAGATATATATGTATATAGATACATACATATTTATGTATGTGTATATGTACAGATACATACATATGTATGTATGTGTGTTTATATATATACATATATATATATATATATATATATATATATACATATATATATATATATATATATATATATATATATATATATATATATTTTTTTTTATTCATGCTTTTATTTATGGAACTTCATCAGAAAATAAAGCAGTTTAGTTGTCCTGAGCTTCTCCATTCCTAACAACCTAGATATGCCCCATATCAGGAATGTCATCAATAAAAACTGGTGCATCATCTGAAATGATCACAAACTACACTGTATCCTAGGAGACAAGCCCACCTTCAGCTATAAGTGAACCAGAACCCTAAAATACATTTTCCAAAAATCAGAGAACTTTGTCCTTGATCCCCCTGATGTACGTAATTCTTCCCTGCCTTGATGCAGCCCTGTGGTAATTGCACAGTCTGCAAACATATACTCACTTGCTCCGAGTACATTTCCCCCACAACAAAACCAGAAATAAAATCAAAGAATTTCAACTGCAGCACCAACTCTGTTGTTCATAATAACCTCTTCCAAGTCAGGGAACTCAATTTTCAGCTGCTTCTTAAAGCAGACATTTCCCCAGGCCTCAGTGATTACATTAACATCAAATGTGCGTTCAACTGAACTACTGCACCACCCATTTGCCAACACAGCTATCACTATTCCTCCTACTTTAGGGTCCACTTCTTTAAGCTACCTTGATTTCAACTTAGGTACTAAACACTGGCACCCTTTACCTCCACCTGTATCTCGAGCACATAACTTTACTTCTACCACTGCTCAACACAGCGCCACCTGTATCTCATCTTTGGTATTTGTCTTACACTTTTTATTTCTACACTTCCCTAATCAACAAACAGCCCCACCTATTTTTCAACCTTGGTAAATACTATGTTAAATAATTTGTTTAAGCTTTTTATTAGTCACCATAACCTTTTCAGTGGTCACTGCCACTATTTATACGTCTGCAACTAAACTGCACTTTATTTTTTAGAAGATGTTTCATAAATAAAATGAATGAAAGCACTCAAAATATGTTGGTTCTGTGTGTTTTTCTTTGAATACCACTCAGATTCTGATTTTTGTAGCTTTTTTTTCTGTATATATATATATATATATACACACACACACATACATACGTATAAATATCTATTATATATATATCTATATATATATATATATATATTTCTGTATATATATCAACATAAATGAACTTAAACTCTAAAAAAGATGAGCAACAGCTAGCAGATAAGGTTTAGCACTTTTACTCAATTTAATATCAGAATTTTATCACAACAAATTCCTCCTACAACATCTAACTTAAGTACTTAATCTTATAATCATGTGATCTACTAAAATTACTGACATCACTTCCTCTCAGCATTTTTTTTAACATTTGTTAACCAGGAAAGTCCAGCTTGGAATTAAGCCAATTTTCAGCAGAGGCCTGGGGAGAAATGCTCCAGATACATCTATTATGAAGCCAAAATATACTTAATATTTGTATTTTCATTAAGACCTGAAATAACATCAGCAGACAATGCCAGTTGCTATTTCAGTTACTTAACTTCAAATATATTATTAACATTCCCCATATTAAAAACAGTAACTATTTGTTCTAAGACAAAAAACTCAAATTTTCTGAAAAAAAAAACACATTTAGCTTTAAGCTTTGCTAAAGCACTACTACTGTCATTGTTCGTAATTGCTAACTTGTGCTCATATATTCTTTTTGAGAACATTCTAGTGGTTTTACTCACATGGAAGCTCTCACATGAAGCACACCTTGCTAAATATACTATACAAATTAATTTACAGTTAAGCTTATCCTTGGAAAAAATCATATTCATTGTGTTTTAAAATAACACTATGTCCACTATGTATAAATTTGCACATCTTGTATTTTTCACACCTATAAGTCCCAAAAGCATCTGTATAATTATTTAGCATATTACTGAATTCAGATCTTTCAAAAAAATTACTTTAAGTTTTTGTTCTTTTATAACAAACCTTAGGTTTAGATCCTAAAATACTAAAAAGTCTTGATTGTATTGAATAATTTTCCAGTTATTGGAAATAATGTTTTTAATAGAAATAGCATCACAAGTAATGGAATGTGGAAATGCTTTAAAGTGATACTGCTTGTCAAATGACAATTTAGTCTTAGGTACAAAACCAGTAATTAGAATAGGTAGAAATTTAGAATTCCTATTAGAAATTATCCCCACCATTATTTCACTAATCTTAACTTGAAGATAATTCTTATTTAAAAACAATTCTATCAATAAAAAAACATTCTTTCTTATAAACGTCATCATCACTGATAATTCTGGAAAGTCTAACAAATTGCCCCCAACTATATTTTTAATTTCCTAAGTGTTGGATGCTGACTTTCAAAACGTAAATTGTGTTTAACAAAAGTTTTCTTCTTAAAAATATTTGTATGACTTCTTTTTTATTATTCTTATATTCAACTGGACGTATAAGAGAATTTAAGTACCTTTATCTGCACTTTTGTTTTAAAAAATACAGTATTTAATTTGATTTAAACTGTGTATGAAGGAGTGTTGAAGGAATTTTTAACTGAAGTTATTCTGCTCTTCAGTAACTTGAACTGAAGCTAGTGTTGGCTGAATTTTGTTATTTGTTAGTAATTACAGGTGTGGGGGTAGCCACATTCTTTGATTTCCTGTCCTTGCATATTTAAACTGGTGCATGTGAAATAATTCCTGCTTTAAAACCTCAGCTTGGCCAGCTAGAACTTGGTTATATTCAACTGGACGTATAAGAGAATTTAAGTACCTTTATCTGCACTTTTGTTTTAAAAAAATACAGTATTTAATTTGATTTAAACTGTGTATGAAGGAGTGTTGAATGAATTTTTAACTGAGGTTATTCTGCTCTTCAGTAACTGGAACTGAAGCTAGTGTTGGCTGAATTTTGTTATTTGCTAGTAATTACAGGTGTGGGGGTAGCCACATTCTTTGATTTCCTGTCCTTGCATATTTAAACTGGTGCATGTGAAATAATTCCTGCTTTAAAACCTCAGCTTGGCCAGCTAGAACTTGGTTATATTCAACTGGACGTATAAGAGAATTTAAGTACCTTTATCTGCACTTTTGTTTTAAAAAATACAGTATTTAATTTGATTTAAACTGTGTATGAAGGAGTGTTGAAGGAATTTTTAACTGAAGTTATTCTGCTCTTCAGTAACTTGAACTGAAGCTAGTGTTGGCTGAATTTTGTTATTTGCTAGTAATTACAGGTGTGGGGTAGCCACATTCTTTGATTTCCTGTCCTTGCATATTTAAACTGGTGCATGTGAAATAATTCCTGCTTTAAAACCTCAGCTTGGCCAGCTAGAACTTGGTTATATTCAACTGGACGTATAAGAGAATTTAAGTACCTTTATCTGCACTTTTGTTTTAAAAAAATACAGTATTTAATTTGATTTAAACTGTGTATGAAGGAGTGTTGAAGGAATTTTTAACTGAAGTTATTCTGCTCTTCAGTAACTTGAACTGAAGCTAGTGTTGGCTGAATTTTGTTATTTGCTAGTAATTACAGGTGTGGGGTAGCCACATTCTTTGATTTCCTGTCCTTGCATATTTAAACTGGTGCATGTGAAATAATTCCTGCTTTAAAACCTCAGCTTGGCCAGCTAGAACTTGGTTATATTCAACTGGACGTATAAGAGAATTTAAGTACCTTTATCTGCACTTTTGTTTTAAAAAATACAGTATTTAATTTGATTTAAACTGTGTATGAAGGAGTGTTGAAGGACTTTTTAACTGAAGTTATTCTGCTCTTCAGTAACTTGAACTGAAGCTAGTGTTGGCTGAATTTTGTTATTTGCTAGTAATTACAGGTGTGAGGGTAGCCACATTCTTTGATTTCCTGTCCTTGCATATTTAAACTGGTGCATGTGAAATAATTCCTGCTTTAAAACCTCAGCTTGGCCAGCTAGAACTTGGTTATATTCAACTGGACGTATAAGAGAATTTAAGTACCGTTATCTGCACTTTTGTTTTAAAAAATACAGTATTTAATTTGATTTAAACTGTGTATGAAGGAGTGTTGAAGGAATTTTTAACTGAAGTTATTCTGCTCTTCAGTAACTTGAACTGAAGCTAGTGTTGGCTGAATTTTGTTATTTGCTAGTAATTACAGGTGTGGGGGTAGCCACATTCTTTGATTTCCTGTCCTTGCATATTTAAACTGGTGCATGTGAAATAATTCCTGCTTTAAAACCTCAGCTTGGCCAGCTAGAACTTGGTTATATTCAACTGGACGTATAAGAGAATTTAAGTACCTTTATCTGCACTTTTGTTTTAAAAAATACAGTATTTAATTTAATTTAAACTGTGTATGAAGGAGTGTTGAAGGAATTTTTAACTGAAGTTATTCTGCTCTTCAGTAACTTGAACTGAAGCTAGTGTTGGCTGAATTTTGTTATTTGCTAGTAATTACAGGTGTGGGGTAGCCACATTCTTTGATTTCACATTCTGTCCTTGCATATTTAAACTGGTGCATGTGAAATAATTCCTGCTTTAAAACCTCAGCTTGGCCAGCTAGAACTTGGTTATATTCAACTGGACGTATAAGAGAATTTAAGTACCTTTATCTGCACTTTTGTTTTAAAAAATACAGTATTTAATTTGATTTAAACTGTGTATGAAGGAGTGTTGAAGGAATTTTTAACTGAAGTTATTCTGCTCTTCAGTTTTTCCCACCCACCCTGTTTGTGTTTTGGTGTTAATCTTAGTGGCATTGAAACTGCCCGCCCCTCAGCCTGCCTCTGGGCGTATCTCATTTACTCACTCAACTGAGTGCAGTGAGATCATATTCTGATTTCAGGCACTCCTACTGTGTACAAAGAGAGCATCTGGGAAATAGAAATAGAAAAAAAAAATTAAGCTTATTTCCTGCCTTTCTTGTTAAGTGGTACAGACTATTTGTAGGCTTCTGAGCCCCCAAGCCCTTCTGTGTTTGAGGGAAGCCTTCTAGCTTGTTTTTTTTCCTTATAACTAGCCAGTTTTCTAGTTTCAGCACTCAAATCTGTTTCTTTGATCTCAGCACTTGTTGAGAGAAAAAAAAAAAAAATTCATCTGCTTTTACTGTACTTGTGTTTCTACCTACTTCTTTTTACTTTTGCATCATCTTAAAATACTCAATTGTATTTATTACTGCTTGGTGTAAATCATTCTAAGCCTTTTGGTTTAAACACTTGGGCTTCGGACCAGTTAGTTGTTTTGCACTGAGAGGGTTTGTGGTCTGCACTGTTGTGGCAGAACAGGTAGCTTACATCCTTCTAGGTTGAGAACTGCTGATTGAGGGCTCAGTGTCTGTTATTCTAAAAGTGTATTAATTCTGGTTTAAGCACTTGGGCTTTCAAGCCAGTTATTTTACATTAAGAGTGTTCGTGGTCTGCACTCTTGTGGGAGGAGAGGCTGGACTCTGCCCTTCTGAGCTGGGAATTTCTGGTTAAAGGCTTATAGTGCATGCATATCTGAACTGTTTCTTACTGAAGTTGGTGCGCCTTGTTTGCTGTGGCATAGACTGGATTCGGGCCTGCTGGATCTAGCTTTGTTTGTGTAACTTGAGCACTAATCCAGACATTCTCTAAAGTATTCAATGGTATTTATTACTGCTTGGTTGTAACTTGATTAAAGTGTAGCTATCATTCAAGTCTTTTGGATTAAGCACTTGGGCTTCAGACCAGTTGTTTTACATTAGGAAGGTTTGTGGCAAGCACTGTGGTGGCAGGACAGGTAGCTTTCATCCTTCTAAGTTGGGAACTGCTGACTGAGAGCCCAGTGTCCAAGTGTATTAGTTCTGGTTTAGGCACTTGGGCTTCAGGCCAGTTATTTTACATTAAGAAGGTTTGTGGTCTGCACTCTTGTGGGAGAAGAGGCTGGACTCTGCCCTTCTGAGCTGGGAATTTCTGGTTAAAGGTTTATAGTGCCTGAATATTTGAACTGTATCTTACTGAAATTGGTACACCTTGTTTGCTCTAGCATAGACTAGATCCAGGCCTGCTGAATCTAGCTTTGTTTATATGCTTGTTGTTTGTTTGCTTGATATTTCCCTTGAAGCTAATTCCACCTAATACGCAACTTCTCAGCACTTCTGTGGATCACTAGTGATATCTGCATTGCTTACTGTACTTATTTCCTTGTTTCACTTGAAAGAAAGTTACTGTTTGTCATTTTTGCATTTAGTTACTTGTAACACATTGCACTCAAGTTACCTGGCACTTGCTCACTAAAGCAATTATATAAGTCAGCACTAAAAATTAAAAGCACTACACCCTCACTCCCCACTGGCCCTTGTTTTCAATTAAGGATTTCCCAATATTATTCTAGCATGTCCAAAGGTCAGTTATCAATCTCCTCTCCGGTCCAGCTGGTGAATCTGGGAATCTTGAGGCAATGTTATAACTGCCTCATGTACACAGACAACCCTCTCCTCCTCCCACATAACACAAATACTTGCGAGAGATGCAGCTATTTAGCCAAACTGGAGGCTGAGCTCTCTCAACTCAGGACTGGCAAGACCAGACAGGAGGAGAAGGCAACTACACACACCACAAAACCAGCCTCACATAATGCTACCACTCCACTGAATCAAACACATAAACACACAAAGGCATACTCGGAGGCTCTGAGTAAAAATTTACCTAAACAGCAGAGGTCTCCAAAGCAGGCACCCAAACAACTGCTACCTCAAGACACCCCACAAGCAACACATAAACCACAAAAGCAGTGTGCAAAGCAGTCACAGCCCTTAAGGCCAAATACAACACCAAAATACTTGTCATAGGTGACTCCATAGTCAGACACACTGACGTCCCACTCACCAGGCTGAACAAGGAGAGGGTCACAGTAAGCTGCCTATCGGGCGCTAGAATCCGCCACATAACACAAGCACTCGGGTCACTCCACAGCAAGTACAAATATGACACAGTCATTGTCCATGCTGGTGTGAACGACCTGAGACGTACCTCCCTGGACTACATGAAAAGAGACATAGAGGAGCTCTCTGATTATGTAGCCCAGGCAGGTATGACCCTAACCCTGAGCAGTATCCTTCCTTCACCAAGAATGATGCCACAATATAGAGACAAGATGATCAGCTTTAACAATTGGCTTAATGTCTGGTGTCATTCAAAGGGGATCCAGTGTCTGTCTGCCTGGGATGACATGCTTGACAAGCCACGCTGCTTCTCAAGGGACGGCTTGCACCTGTCACCCCTGGGATTCCGGATATTGGCTAAGGCTCTTGCCACCCCCATAGTGCCTTTTTAGGCAAGGCTCAAATTCTAAACCTACCACCCTAGAAAACAAAAATGGGAAGAAACTGAGGGTAATGCTGCTCAATGCCAGAAGTCTAAATCTCAAAATGCACGCACTCGAGGCCCTTCTCAGTATGGAGAACATCGATGTCTGTGCTGTAACTGAAACCTGGTTCAAGGCTCCTGAGAGCACCCGGCACTATTAGGTTTTACCTCATATCATGCGTTCCGGCCCCAAAACCCGGACCACACCACAAAAGGAGGGGTGTATCCATATTCATAAAGGATACCCACACCTCCAGGTTGGTGGCAACGCACTAAGCTTCGGAAACCATCCAGGTGCAACTAACCATAGGCAAAACTGCTCTACAAATTGTAGCATGCTACAGGCCACCCTCTCAAACTCAGGAACCCCACACAGCCTTCCTGAAGACACTGGAGGGTATAAATGTATCTCCAAACACCATCATATTGGGTGACTTCAACTACCCGAATATAGACTGGGAACATTACTCAAGCCCTAACTTTCTAGCCCAACGGTTCCTGGAATTCATAAATTCAAATGCCATGGAACAGCTAGTCACTGTTCCCACGAGAGGAGAAAATATACTAGATCTCATTGTCACAAACATGGGGACAAAATGCTCCACACCGGAAGTATATCCCTCATTGGTGAGATCTGATCATAAACTAATCTCACTGGAAATCCACATCCCGCCCCCACCCCAAACAAAAAGACCATAGTGAAGAACTTCTCTAAAGCAAACTTCACACTACTCAAGACTGGTGTGGTATCCTTCAAGGCCCCTGAGCCAGAGGAAACCACAACCCAAGCTGCGGAAGCCCTTACAAATGCCTTCTATGAACACCTCCAGGACTGCATGGATCAGGCAATCCCAAATAAAACCAAGACTCTTTCCACAAAGGGCAAACGTCCAGTCTGGTAGACCCCAGCCATTAACAAACTTTACAATAAGAGGAGAAAGCTATTACATGATAGAACAAAATCCATAAAAGGAAGTCACCCCTGATCATTATTAGTAAAAAATACGAGCACTCATAAAATCAACTAAGGCCAATTTTGAGAGAAAAATTGCCATGGATTCAAAGGACAATCATAAGGCCTTTTTCAGCTATGTTAGGAACCTGGGTGGAAACTCCCAGATATGCTCAGAATTAGTCCAAAATGATACAAAAATCACTGAACCCACAGACATTGCCAACATACTGGCAGACAGGTTCAGTGCAAACTTCACCCCTCTCCCCTAAAGGAGAGATAACTATCCCAGCCGAGTGTAGCCTCCCGGACATCTCAAATGCGCAGGTGAAAGCTGCTCTCTCTAAAGCTAAAAACACAGCATCAATGGGACCGGATGGTGTCCCCGGCTGTGTGCTACACGAGCTAAATGAGGAATTAAACCCGCACATAAGGCAGCTGCTTAATCTCAGCCTTACCACAGGATACGTGCCCAAGGAGTGGCGTACGGCAACTGTGGTCCCACTCCACAAAGGCGGCGCCTCTACGGACCCAGGTAATTACCGCCCCATAAGCTTAACAAGTCTAGTCTGCAAAGCTATGGAGAGGATCATAATGGAGCTCATAAACAAAGATATAGGGGACTTGCAGACATTGGACCCGACCCAGTTTGGCTTTGTCAAGGGAAGATCATGCCTTTTGAACTTGGTCGACTTCTTGAAACAGTCACCAAGGCCATTGATGAGGAAAGGCAGTCCATACAGCCTACCTTGACCTTGCAAAGGCTTTCGACACAATACCCCACTCGGGTATTGTAGAAAAACTTACCAGCTTAAATGTAAACCCATATGTCACAAGATGGGTTGCAAACTGGCTTAAGGACAGAACCCACAGGGTTAGAGTTGCTGGCGCTGTGTCAGACTCCAAGCCGGTCACAAGTGGTGTCCCACAGGGCTCGGTCCTTGGCCCCTATTGTTTGGCATCTACTTCTCAGAAGGACAGACCAACATGGGAGGACTTTGGCTGACAAAGTTTGCAGGTGACTGCAAACTGGGCGCCATAGTGGAAAGTGCATCGGACACGGATATCCTTCAGAAGGGACTCACGGAAACAGATAGCTGGTGCCAGAGCCATGGCCTGAAGTTAAACGCCAAAAAATGTATAGTCATACCCTTCGGGAAAAACAAGGTAACCCCAAGCTACCATATAGGTGGCAATCCACTAAGCACAGAAGAGGTTATCAGGGACCAGGGGACCCAGGTTGACAGTGGCCTTTCTTTTGACACTCACGTTGCTAAAGTGGTTAGAAAGACCTTCTACTTGCCCACCTGATCATGAAGGGATTCACATCCAGATCTAGTGAGGTCATTGTTCCCCTGTACTCTTCACTTATCAGACCAATGATCGAGTACAATGCCCCATTCGGGATGTATCTCACCCGACATCTGCAGCAATTGGAGAGACCCCAAAAGTTCCTCACCAAAAGGATAAAGGGACTCCAAAATCTGTCATATGCTGCCAGATTGAAGAAACTCCAGCTCTATTCAGTCGCATACCGTCTGCTCAGAGGTGACATGTGCCTGACATACAAGGCCATGTCCAACCCGGAATTAATGGACATGCTCCACCTCAAAAAATCCAAATCCACCAAAACCACTAGAGCAAGCGACTTAAACCTTAGCACTGATATAAATAGGACGTGCTGAAGGGATAGATTTATCACTCAGAGACTCCCTATGCTGTGGAATAAAATCCCGGTCCATGTGAGGCAGAGCACCTCGCTGACTCTGTTCAAGAGAAATCTAGACCTGTGGATGGGAGATCGTAGGTTTACCCCGGGAATCATCTCTGTGTCATTGCTGGACAGAGGCACAACAAACTAATGGGCACAGTATTTTTTCATATAAGGGGTGGCGTAAGCCACAAAAATTTGGGCTAGGCTTATAAATGCCTTAGGGCAGATAGCCTAGTATAAACCTATGAACCTATGAACCTATAATTTCCAAATCTAAAAATGAAAAACATCACCAAAACTACAAAGAGTAAATTTAAGGAACTCAGTAGTATTATTAATATCCTGCAAAAATGTGTCAAATTCTATTTCAGCCAGTTCCATTCCATATAAAAAATAAGTCCTCAATAAAATATTTGTAAAAGGAAACTTGCTGAAAATCTTTTAAAATTAAGAAGTACTTCCATATCCTAACAACTCAGTGCCAAATGCAGTGGCAAAACAGGCTCTCATACCAACACCCTAAAGTTGATCACACACACACACACACACACACACACACACACACACACACACACACACACATACACACATACACACACACACACACACACACACACACGTATGCAACTATACATTACACAAGTTTATTGAACCAACCAATTAGTCTATGGCCCCCCCCCCCCCAAAAAAAAAAAATCAGCTTCCAAACTCAGGCTTTCTCAGTTTTCTAGAAAAAAAGTATATTTTGTTCTCACTGACTAGAAAATAAACCCTATTTTTGACTTGTTTTGTTTTATTTATTTGTTTGTTTTAAATAAGTAGTTGATTCACAACCTGCGCAACCTCTGGTTTTCTATTTCTCGCCAAAGTGGTACCTGTTTTAATGCTAGGCCCTTAACCAACTAACAATTGCATTTAGTTATGTTGTGTTAAAAACACACTGGTTAATATAATTCCATGCCAGCATTCACCCAGTGAAGAAACTCTGATGCAAGATGTATACCAATAAAAAGTGAAAAATACACAGGAAAAAAGTTCATTACTACTTTCAGGTACAAAACCAGATACTCAGCTTTTTAAAATCTAGAAACGTCCAAACAATATAGGCCCACATGAATCAGTATACAGCAGTTATATTAAGTATATTTTGGAAAGGAACTATAATTGCAATATAATATAGCAATAACCCACGCCTGGGTGTGGGTAATGCTGGATTTACCCACGGTTGGCGTGGTTTGGTCCCGAAGCCCGAGGAACCAAACAAAGACAACCGTGGGTAAATCCAGCATTACCCACATCCAGAAGTGGGTTATTATATTAATGACATTATTTAAGAAAAGAAATAATTACTTTTCTTAAATAATGGCATTGTATAATGCCTCTTTGCTGCCCTTCCGCAGCTGTCTGGTGTTCCGCGGCAGTTCTGATGTACTGCGCATGCCTACGCAGTACATCAGAGCTGTGGGCAAAAGCAACGGAGAACGCAAGATCTCCGTTGCTTTTATCTCGCTATGTTAAATGGGTTTAACATGGCGAGACAGCTTTAAAATAAGCAACGGAGATCTCCGTTGCTTATTTTAGCTGTCTCGCTATATTAAACTCATTTAACATAGCGAGACAGGTTTAAAAAGCAACGGAGATCGCAAGATCTCCGTTGCTTACTGTGTCGCTATGTTAAAGGAGTTTAACATAGCGAGACAGCTTTAAAAAAAGCAACGGAGATCTGCGTTGCTTTTTTTAAACCTGTGTCGCTATGTTAAACTCTTTTAACATAGCGAGACAGTGTTTTATACTAACGGAAAAAGTCCGGGCGACCGGACCTTTTTCCGTTAGTATATTGAGGGATTTACAACGGGCACGCTGGTTGGGCTGGCCAATCAGCGTGCACGTTTTAGAGGAGGCATTGTATAATACAACATAATATTACAACAGTGGATGACAAAACAAGAAAAAGTGTTCTCATGCAGGCATTAAAAAGATCAGACACTTATACATTGTCAATGAATATACTTGCTTAGCACTGGACTCTCTCATTCTTTCAAACAATTAGCAACAAGGACCATTATGAATTATGTTTTAGCAATGAAGACCTTTATGAATTACTGTTAAATGGGACCAAGCAAAAGTCGAGTTACTGTACAAGAAAAAAGATGATTTTCTCAAGCATATTTAATGTCTCAAGAAACTCTTAAAACAATTTAAGGTGTTTCTCTATTTCATTTGCTGCATGTTTAACAAACAGCATGTAACAAGTGTACATTAACTTATGTGTATCTTGAGTCATAAGCTAGGTTTCCACTACTTTCTCTCACAATGTACATTTGACATCAGCCTTTTTAACCTACTATAAGAAGTTCTGAGTCAGTCCCCAAATGAGCTCTGTTGGCCAAGTATGACTACTGGGTAAGTGCACCATAAAGAATGAGTACTGGTTAGCCAGTAAGCTGGTAAAGGGATTGCATGTCATTTAACAACTTGCTTTTAACAGAAAGGTCAGATAAGGAAAATGCAATCTGATAAGCTATGCAGATAATGTGTAACTGCTGACTGAAGTCAATAATATTAAGCCTTATCAGAAATTACAGGTTATCAATAAATTGTCCATTTATTAAAAAAACAGCAGTTAAAATATAGGAAAATGTAGCAGCAGTGGTCAGAAAAGCCTTTTACTTGGTTCATCTCATAAGCAAAGGGAAATGCTTCCAGAAAAAAGGGGGTTATTACCATTCTGTACTCCTCCCTCATTAGACCAACAATTGAATATAATGCCCTGTTTGGTATGTACCTCTCCAAACATCTGTACCAACTAGAAAGGCCACAGAAATACCTCACAAAGAGAATCCATGGCCTCCAATACTTGTCCTATGCAGACAGGCTCACATCACTATCACTCAACTCAGTATCCTACAGATTGCTCAGAAGTGATCTGTGTCTCACCTACAAGGCAATCTCGGACCCTGCCCTACTAGAGATGCTCCATATCTGTAAGTCTAACTTCTCACACATTACCTGCTCAAAAGGCCTGACTCTAACATGTGACATCAACAAAACCTGCTGGAGAGACAGGTCTGTCTCCCACAGGCTGCCCCGTTTCTGGAATAGACTTCACATACACATCAAACAGAGTACCTCACTGACCCTCTTCAAGCACAACCTTGATGAGTAGATTGGAAACCACAGATCTGTCCCAGGGCTTCCACCTGTGTCCCTCACTGACAGGGGCAACAGGTGCTGACTGAGGTTTCTTTTTTGGGGATAAACTCTTGGCTTGGCTTGTAAGGTCCCCAGGGCCATTAGCCTAGTAATCTCCTACGATCCTATAATCCTAAATAATGAAAGATAGTGTGATAATGCACTTAATAATGGGTCAAAACAAAAAGGAAGAAATATAAAATGCTGGTGTTTGTACTGACTGTAAATCATAATTCTCTTCAAATTGTGCTCACATGCACAAAACAAATAATAAGATGTACAGTACTATTTTTAAATTATTTTATAGGTCTGGTTAGAGTCTATCAATAACATTGCAAATTGATTGGTAAAACAACATTTGACTACAATCAGATGGTACTGGAATCCATAAAATGGACAAAGACCTTAACCCTACATTCACTGTTTTACAAGAAGGTGTGTAGGAGGTGGATGATACACATCTGGAAGTCTAGAGGAGATGATAATCTAAGGAACATTTATGTTTAAAATTGTTCAGGAGCAATGTCAAACAAAGGGTGAAAGTTTTAATTATGCCACAATATAATATAATGTGGAAGGAGTCATGCACTGATGGTATAGTACTAACTAGACAGAAAAAGCTTTACAAATCACTGCAAATTAAAAACAGAAAGCCAACCATTCAATTTTAAAATTATTATGTTTGAATGAGACAAATAATAAGAAAATCAGGTTTACCTGCACTGGATGTCTATACACATATATGTGTAGCTATCAGCATAAGTATGTAATATACCAGATAAAGCATAGATAATGTTTACAGGACATTTTAAATACACAAAATCAGTAATTAAGTAAGATGACCTATGTCACGAGAAAAATTCTGATAAGCAATAATGACTTTGAAATTCCAGCCATTCCATTTGTCAGCATCAACCTTTACAAGAACACAGAATAAATGTTTCTATATATACAGCTTTTTAAAGCAATAATGGTATAATATTCTGCTTCATGCAACATAACTACAAAGGAGTCATAGAAATGTTATTCATGGCTGTACAGTACTTTCCACAGTGCCTAAAAGTAAAATCTCTGGCCCGGATTCCGATGGCCACTTACACTGAGAGCAGGTGTTTTGGAATCTGGTCCCCATAGTAAGCCTGTTTATAGACAGGAACTATGCTGAAGTAAGACAATTAAACTGACAGCAAGTCTTTCAGAATCTGGGCAGACTTATACTGAGAGCAACTCTTTTGGAATCTAGCCCTTTATCAATACAGCTGTACTCAATGCATTGAAGTCATCTTATAACAGCGTATTTAACCCCAAGGCAATGAAGTCACAGTACTTCTAAAATGACAACTCAGCTATTCCCACAGCACTAAACAATGACTTCACATCCATGACTACTTCAGCTGTCCATTACATTTCAGATAAAAGTAAATTATAAGGAATAAAGCACAGCACGTACATAACAAAATCAAGTGTTTGATACATTTGTTATAGTTAGTCTATAAAATTGTTCTGTATATACTGATTAATTTGAATTATTTATTTTGCACTACAACAATCAATATATAGCTTTAATTACAAACGCTAAGACTTGAAATTTGTTTTTCCTTGTTCTTCTCTAAACATAAAAATATACATGAATGATTGTGTCGTTAAATTGTATCTAAACACTTCTATTTAGGAATTCTGACAGAAAACCTGTCAAGAACAGTTTCAGCAGTTATCACAATAAGAAATTGTTTTCATTTATCTTGAAATGTTTTCATTAAGACTATGACTGAATTATTATTCACTTCTAACTTCTAAAATGCCTGACAATGAAAAACATTTCAGGATTACTTCAGTGTCACTGCTTGACAGAGGCACAGAAAAATGATACGCATAGTTTTTATTCAAACTAAAGGGGTGGCGAAAGCCACATAACTATGGGCTAGGCTTATAAATGCCCTTGGGCAGATAGCCTAGTATGAACCTATGAACCTATGAACCTATTACTTATCAAAAGATACTGTAAACTATGAACAAAATGGAAGTCCTGTGATATTTAGGTTCCAGAAGCAAAACTTATTTGTTTCAGTAATTCTGACTGCAATCTGGCTGGTGACTATGTAGCATAGGTTTGGTACTGTACAAGCACTTGTAGACAATTTTACTTGAAGAAAATACAGAGACTTTAAAGAAAGTTAATTTATATGTGTGTCTTAAAAGATTACAGCAGCTCAGATACACGCAATTTGACTTCAGATATTACCCACAAATGAAATTAGCATGTTTGTCGTTAAATTCATACCAATAAGTACTTCTTTCTCAGGCTGGTATCCTTATTTTATCTACACACTAAATATAAAAGCAATACTTTTCTATATATGTGAGCACTTAATAAATAAAAAACAAATTAATAAAAACAAGTTTTAACCAGTTTAAAAAACTGTCAGCACCCAAGCATCCCTGAATGCATTATCACACAGGAATATAAATAATACATTTCCTTAGCCTGCTTCATCAAAACTAATGTTCCTGGATACCATGTGTGCTGAAGATAATGACCAAGTTTCACTGCAATTAATTATTTGACCTTGGAAACCTAAGAAACAAGGTAGAAAGGCCTTCTCGTTCAGTTTTCTATCCAAGTAACCCATATTACTGTATCTGCAATGCTGTACTAATGTGACTAAAGCATTTTCAGAATATACTTCATCCGTTGCATCTAAAGGCTGGCCAAACAGACAGTGGCGTTTCAATGACTATTCTGTTTCAAACATGACATAATTACTTAACTGCTTATACAGTAGAATATGTCAGAGTATATGCATAACTGCATTATTTAGTGGTACGGGGTTATATTTTACTTGCATGTTTAACAATGTGTTAAATATTTTTAAAGTAAATGAATGTAAATGCAATGTATTTAAGAAATTGGAAATAATTATATATAATGGATGTATATAAACACCTTTGCAGACCTTAGCAATACGAAGTGTAGCTGCACTCCCTGTCTTCACTTTTAAGACTGGACATTTCCTTCAGAAACATCACTCACTGACTGCGACAAATTCTCATTTCACGAAAAGATACGATAAAAGGATGTGTAGATGGAGGGGGTAGCACTAATAATAATTATATTACAAACAAGAGAATGGGCCATCAGCCAACGTAAATAATGATGTTCTCCAATGCAAATTCTGAAGAAGTGCATGGACAAATACTTGGGATTTGAAATGGAACTCAGTAGATCTCCCCAGTTTACTACGCATACATCCCGCTTTATTTTCCGCAGCCCCTATCTGCTTACAAAAAAACTCAAAGTTAACATCTGAAGAGGGTTTCCCCGCCCCAAGACGACAGGAGTTAAACCCCACCTGCAACCTTCAAGCTGTCATTTGCTATTCCTCCTCTAATAGTGGCACACAGACCAGTACCTGACATTTTCCGCAAAGAAGCTTTAGACCTGCTGTACATTTAGAGCAGCGTGGTTTGAATGAGGCAGTAACTTAATCATCCCAAGAAAGAAAAGTCAATGGCAGTCAACACTGCACTGTGCATCTACAGGACAATTTATAAATGTAGCGTACCTTGCAGTAACAACACCAATGCAGAGAACCTTCTGGGACGGTCTAGCAGTCTCCGTTTACAGAGAAAAAGACATATACTGAGCATATACTCAAAAACATAGCTCTAATTTTTGTTTTCGTTCTGGAGACAAACGTTGAAATTAAACCCATAAAAAGGCAATGAAAGTGCTGCGCTCGTCTGTTTCTTGTCTGCAATCCGCTTTGCTACATAAAGCAGCCACCTCTGCATATGCAAGGGAAAAGGTAAGCGCTGGTGGTGTTCTACTAGCACTTAACTGCAGGTGGCGCACCACGCCAGAAATCCAGTTTCTCCCCAACAGAGGAAGATGACATTGGTAACGCCCCTGTTTACAGACGCGATATTGGATGCCATGTTTTGAATGGCGAAAGTCGACCGTGTCTGAAACCAAAAGTAGCGCACGCAGCCGTGACAAAGCCATCTGTAAGACTTAGAAGAGGATAAGTAAAGGAGCTACAGCTAATGCTAACATTAAAAGTAATGATAATTAAATATTTAAAATAGTACACATAATAAAAATAGTGCACAACTTCTATGAGTGGCAACGAGCAGGATGTTAGTGATGCGTAGTTGAGCAGCATTCGGTTAATTCGAGGAAAATGTATACAGTGATGTCATACCGTATGAGTGACAGAGCATTAATTTCAGTATAATTGTCACGAATGCGTTTTTCAACCACTTATACGGGCTTGGAAAAATCCGTCTGTAAACTAAAGAAAAATATTCTTATAGCTTGCGCATTCGTGGGCTGGCGTCACACTGTAAACATGGTAGTAACTGTGCCGTTTGAAAGTAGCATTGACAAACCCTTATTAAAATTGAGTATGTGTTGCAAGATGTTGGTGATGCGTGGCACAGCAGCATTCCCTTAGTTCGGGAAAACGTATTACAGTGATGTCATACCGCCCCCAGCTAATTTTGTGTAATAATATGCAATAAAGAAATCACAACATAGTGAAGTCCTCAGAGGTAGATATTGTACGTTAAGATGAGCCTAAGCTTCAAATAATTTGTTTATGTAGGATGACTTCAGGCGCTCTAATCGCAAACATGCTTAGCAATGTGCCACGATCGAAAAATCACTGACGTATACGTAACTGCATATTGATAGTAGTTGTTAAAACAGAAGCATTGTTACATTTATGGTGCAAACTCTTGATTTCAGATGGAGATTCAAAAACGCAGAAGTTGCTTTTTAATGATTTGCTCATAAGTAAATTCAGTATGCTCTTCTGACAGTAACTTAATTTTTAACAAAAAAAGCAATATAAACTCTGGCAACCCCTCGTTCCATATCTAAAAGAAATCCTTTTCCCGCTTTCTGGGCACAATTCAAAAGACGACGCCGTAAAAAAATCTGACTTCAAATGCTTTTCCACTGGACACATCACCTAACTCCTCCTTCACCTACATCACTACTACTTCCACCCTCTGTTCTCACCCGTTGCTTGAATCCTATAGTTACTGCTAAAATTAATGCACTTTTGCTTTTTTTCTTCTGTTAATAATATGTGCTTATTGTTTCAACTGAGGCCTTGACTTGGGACTGTCTGTGATTCTAAGTATGTTTTTTTTCACCCAGGCTGTGGCCTGTGTGAAGAAAATGAAAACACTGTGTAATCTGTGTTAGCATGTCTGGCAGGAGATTTGTGTATATTCTCTGATTAACTTTGTTTTGTATGTCAGTATTGTTTGTGAGGGAGATTCTAAAGTAAAAAAAAAAAAAAACCTGCACTTTTCCGTTATGAGGGCAACTGGTCAAATGAGCACTTGGAATCCTCTTAATCCGTAACTCGAGACTTGCTCCTTATTTTGGTAATAGTTTTTTCCCTGTTAGTTGTCCAGTATTGTTAAATATACCCAGTGCCCAGGACTGGTATTGAGGTAGCACAGACTGTCAGCTGGAGAGAGAAGAAAAAAAAAGAAAGGAGGAAAATATGTTGACCTTATGCCATTTGTAGTCACAGACTCGTATGAACTTGAGTTTTTTTGCAGGCTTTGTACTGGGAGTAGCTTTTCTACAGTCGCTAAATTGTTCACCCATTGAGGTAGTTTTGGCCTTGGTCTGATTATGTTTAAGGGACGTGACTTGTACACCAACTGTTTTTGTATCGCAGCTAGCTGTGGCAAGGGGGGCAGTGCAATTTTAGCTGTGCTTTCAAATAGGGAAGACAATGCAGAAGTGCTCGTTACTGGGTAGTAGTACTGATACAGCTTTTGAGTGTGCTGGAGTGAAGCTGTCCACTTCTACTTTTGTGAACCTGGGCAAAAGCTGGAAATGGCAAAGATGCCAGTGGCAGTTGTGAGTAGCCTGACACAGAACTCTATGCACTGCGAGCAATGCCGCAACTGGAGAAGCGATGTCAGTGCCATTTGGTTAAATGCAGTTGTCAGTATTTAAGGAGGGGGTGCTATTTTGTGCTGTTTGCTGGATAGTAGTCCAGTGGTATGCTAATAGACAGGTTGGAGGTTGTAGATGGATTTGTGTAGGTCATGAATCCTTTTTTGGAGACAGCAGTTTGAAGGAAAACATCCGAGTCGAGCTTTAAAAATTTGTTGGTGAAATTCAGTGTTTGATTTAAGCGTAACAGCATGAAAACCTAGATAACATTATTAAAAAGTCTGTTTGGAGGCTGTGCTGTCCATTGTCAAGTTATTAGTTGCAGAATTAGGGATTAAGAAGATTGCGAATGCTCATTAGACCTGTTGCCCCGATAACGGAAAAGTACCAAAAAACTGTCTATGGAGAATCAGATGAACAGTGGGTGATGTCATTAGAATGTTCTTGGTTGCTAGGTGATTATTTGAACAGCTGAGTGACAGGAAAAATAACTTTTTAAACAGCTGACTGTTATTTTTAAAATAAGAGAGTTGAGACTGCTGAATTAAATTGAAGGGCAGTTTGTGAAGAGCTGAACAGTTAGTGAAGAGTTGCAGTCAGTGAATCCCAATAAAAAGGACTCACCAAAATAAACTGCAAGCCTGCCATTACCTTGCTGGTGTGTTTTAAATTGGATTACAGACAGTATTCTCTAATTAGATTAGAAAAGTTTAGTTATTTAGATAGAGTTTTTCTAATATGATGGGCTTCTATCCTACAGTTTAATTTTATATTTCTGGTGATTGAATTCTGGTATTTATTGGATTTATTGATTTACATTCTTGTAATTATTTACTAATTATTAAATGTTTTTCATTATATTGTGGCTGGACAATCAGTGTGTTCTTTAGAGTTTAGAGAGTGCATATACCTGTCTGATACTCCCCGGGTCACCTGAAAGGCCTGGCTGCTTCTGGTCATAACTATCATTTATTTTGATACATAATTTTGTAATAATTGATCCCCCATTGAAGGGTGTGTGGACCTGTCTCACTCTGATAGCAGCATTTACCATTTGTATTGGGGAGGGGACACAGCTAGAAATCTGTGTCAGGCTTCCAATAAGTGTTAGAGTGTGTGTGATTTAAATTAGAGTGTGTGAGTTTGAAATTTATTTTGAGTGTGAGTCAGAGGTCTTAAACTGGAACACATTGCTCGGAAGTGTATGATAAGAGATTACATTTGGGGTGGACAGAGGTATATAGTCCAGTCCAAGGAAATAGAGCATGTTCCTGTTGTGCTATTAAGGGAAGTTGTAGAATCTTACTCTTGTGTGCTCTGGTGTTTTCAGTGGTGGAGATTGAGGCTCCTTAATTACTGATTCAGGTTTTAAATGGGAAACATCACATTATTAGTGGCAGTCTGGGGAGATATTAGCCGGATGTCACAGCCTGTGAATGATCTGTTGTGATCTGTGTACTGCTACTACTCTGGTAAACAATCTAATTAATGGACCAAGCCTCGAGGAGACTGTAGGAACACGTGAGCATTAGATACAGTAGTGTAGGTTACTTAGCATGATATGAAAAAGCTGTTGGATGAATTAACAAAGTAAGAGGTGAATCTGATGACAGTGAGATAAATTGGGTGTTGCAGCACAATTTGCAAACAATTGAAAAAGGATATATGGAGGAAGGGTGGTAGAGTATTTTGAAAGGGGCAGTCTGTGTAAAGAAACCTTGCTGAGGATTTCAAATAAAAGTGTTAACTGCCTGCACAAATTTCAGCTGTATAATTTTAATGGTGTGGTCAGAATGGAGAGTATTAAGTATTGCTTGTGTTTGGATTTAGTATGAAGTGTCACTTGATGTGCTTTGTAAAAGTGTTAAAGCTGTGGTAGCAGAGGTGTGCTCACCAGAATGTAGGGTTTCTACATACAATTAGGCTGACATTTAGTTATCACTGGGTATAAGAAGTTCTTCTATTTGAAAGAAGCAGAAACTTGATGGAAGTAATGGCTATCCTTGCCACTCTCAATGTATACTTGCCATAGTATCATTATATCATCCAGGTTGAAGCCTATAGTCATGAGGTTTCAGTGTTGGCAGGTCAGGAACCCATCAGAAAAGGCACATTCTTCTGATTACTGCTAAAGTTGTGAATAGTGTACCTACCATTTTTGTGTACTTAAGTTCCAGTAGAGATATTCTTGGAGGAAGACCATTCACTTTTGGCTTGCCTTGGAGTAATGTACAGAACAAATATTAATGCCATTTTACTGAGGCAGATGAAAGTAATGACATTGTTATTAAATAAAAAGCAAACAGACAACAGCAGTATCAGCAAATACATTCATAATTAATTACAGTAGAGAGTCGATTATTCAAACTAATTGAGACACAGGGTAGTTCAGATAATCAAACATATAATTGAAACGCATAAAAAACTTCTAAAATCTTGTTTTTTCTACAGTTAGGGAATATACTTTTCAACTATTCAGCAATTCCAGTGGACAATAAAGAATATTTTTTGCACACGAGCGGGCTACAAGCTCAAAAAAACATACACAAGCGAATACATGTAATGTTTACATATTCAGACTTTATGATTTTTCATACCCAAAAACTTTAGAAGACTGTGTTCAGATAATTGATATTTCAGATAATTGATGTTTAGATAATTGACTCTCTGCTGTACATCATTATGATTAAAACCTTTACTGGTGGCAGTAGAGCAGTACACAGATTAATATAGTTGTTAGATATATATTTCATGAATGTGTACTCTGCTTTTTATTTCTTGTATTTTTAAGCAAACAGCGGTTGTTATAGGTTCATAGGTTGGTACTAGGCTATCAGCCCTAGGGCCTATGCAAGCCTAGCCATAACAATTCCCTGGATATTTCTTATTATATTATAATATGTAATAATATTTTACAGTACAAAATATGACAAGATGGGGGCATTTGGTAACAGGAATACAGTAAGCATGACAGAAGGTGGTAAAATTTGATTATCTTATTTGATGGGACTATGAGTTTCAGGATATTAGACCAGTACTGTTAACTATTGTATAGTCTCCCCTGTGTACATGGATAGTAGTAAGGCAACTGTTGAATACTGTGATTGAATACAATGAAAATCTTTTTGAGCTTTTCTCCCCTGTCAATATCAACCCATGTTAAGGGGCCGTTGGGGTTTCAACTGTTAAGAAGATAGTATTTGGATGAATGATCAAGCCATGTTTTCAGTGAAACCTGAGAGAATAAATTAGACTAAGCAAAATATTTTATAACTTAAATAGAGGTCTTTCAACCCCGAAGTTTGTTTGAGGTGTCAGAGGTGAAGCCCCTCGCGTGTGGAGTGGGGCTTTACCTGCCACATAAAAACTTTGACAAGTCACAGTTCAGTCAGTCAAGTAAGTAAATACTTCTTAAAGGGTGCATTCGTATTTTTTTAAGTATATAGGAGCAATGCTGTAGATTAAGTTAACTAGCAGTTTCTAGGTATAGCACCCACATGTCCTACTGGTTCAACAATTTGCATGTACAGTCTGACAGATTGCATTGAGACCGTTACAAATGTGTGCTTTTTGAATGTCACATGAAAACAGATTCATGGGTTAACTATTAATGTGTGTTTCTTGAAAGATGGTTCCACAACATTTCTCATGGATAAATGAAAACTGTACAGTTTCACACTATCATGGAACATTTTGATCTATAAAATTTCTTTCAGGAAATCACCATCAGCCCCCTTTTCCCATTTCTGCATGGGGTTGAAGTGTCAAGTCCATTATACCCACAGCTTTCTATTCACAGCAACTTTACAGTCTTCTTCAGTAGTCATGCCTGACGTTGCAGGTCTTCGCTTTTCTTCCTCCTAAATTTTTAGTACCAAACCATCTTCTGCTTTCCTGCATGTGACCAATCCACCGTAATTAGTTCTCCTTGACCTTCTCTGCAACTGGGGCTACTTTGACTTCTACTTTGATGTCCTCATTTCTTCATCTGTCCCACAATGTGTATCATACTCAAGCTTCTTCAGCTTTTCTGCCTTCACTGCCGAGGGTTTTTGTACCATACAGAAGCACTGGTCACACCACTGTTTTGTACATCCTACACAGCTTCTTTGTTACTCTTCTTAGATTACCTCTGTCTGACACTTAGTGCCATTTGGCTGCAGCCTCTCTAATTCTAGCTACAGGTTCCTCATTCAGATTTCTCAGACACTTGAAGAAGTTAACTTAATCAGCTGTGTTCTTTACTATCTCAGTTTTCAGCTTCTTCCATTTCTTGTTATAACCACTGTTTTTTCTGTAACTTCGCAAGTTGTTGCAACATACAGAGTAACCTCACAGCCACAATTCACTTTCGCCCTCCTCCAGTATACAAACCATGGAGAAATTAATAATGAAAATGATGCCCCAAAAAAATAACCAAATCGAAATTTGTTTGTGTCTTTCGGCTTTTCCCTGTTAGGGGTCGCCACAGCGGAACTCCGGTCCGCTAATGATTGGCAGTTGATTTTTACATACCGGCTTGCCAGGCCTGACGCACAACCTTCAACAAAGGTACGCCCATTCACGCATGTCTCCACGCAGAAGACGCTCTAGCTGAGAATCGAACCGGACAGGGTCTTACTGTGAGGCGACAATGCTACTGCAGCACCACCACCGCGGGTCTATATAAATAAAATGTATTCAGAGCTAAGCGCTTTCATGGTAAAACCAAGGACTTCATCAGAAATACACAACCACAGTGCAAACTCATTTAAATATTAAGAGTTACCTAATTGGTGGTTTAAAAACAAGTATTTGATATTTAAATGAGTTTGCACTGTGGTCGTGTATTGTGTATGGTTCTGTATATTTGGATTTGGTGATTTCTGGACATCATTTTCAATATTACATTCCCCTGTGGTTTGTACGCTGGGAGGAGTGCAGAAGTGAATTGTGGCTGTGAGGTTACACTGCTTTGTCTGTACTCAGTTTCATCCCATGTGCATTCAGTTTTGCATCCCAGTCTTCTGTCATTTGCTGAAGTTCCCATTCAAAGTCTGCTTGCAGTGTCACATCATCTGCATACAAGTCTGTTGGTCTGTCTCTTCCAACCTGTTTGCTAATGTAGTCCTTCACCAGCATGAACAGGAATGGGTTCAGAATTGAGCCTAGATACACATCTACTCCCACTAGGAACCTCTACGTGTGTCTGAACATTTTGCACTTGTGTTATTGGGTCCTGCAATAATTCTTTCAATGTTTTGGGGATTTTGAACCACTGAGAACTGCCCAAATCATCTTTCTTAGGAACTTGTGATATGCTTCTCCAAATCTAGGAGTGCCCAGTTGGACTGTTTCCTTATTTCCAACTTCTTCTCCACTATCTGTCATATTTCAAACATTGGTGAGTTGTACAGCATCTTGATCTGAATCCAAACTTCTCTTTTACTTTCTACTACTTTGCATATTTGTTTAGCAATCACCCTTTTCAGGAGATGTTTAGTTTATTTTCTGGTAGGAAAAGATAATCTGGCAAAAAAAATCAAGCAGACTTCAGTACAAGGACACAGGTATAATCCTTACACAAAAGGAAGAGTACTAAAAGAACTCCTAAAGGTAAATGTTGGCAAGACAATGGATCCTAATAGAATGCGCACTTGGAACACCTAGAGACCAGAGGAGTAAGCTAATGATGCCAGAGACTGTCCTTTGTAAAAGTCAATCTTGAGAGGAGAGAAAAGTACAAGAAGACTTAGAAATGGAAGGTGTGCTTGTAATAATATAACAGAGGATCTGAAGAATACACATACAAAAGCCTCTCAGTTGTCAGCACAAGCCATAAACTCAACAAAACCATGGCTTCTTATGAAAAATTCATTGAGCAGACCTCCCACTGATCGTTAGTCCATATGGCCACAATAAAATTGGAAAGGGGAGAGTGTATCTAAATAAAGACCTGTTAACACTGAGTTAAGCCAGACTCAAAAGCTTGTAATGCAAATGCTATGATTGGGTGACCTCTAAAACATCTTAGCCATTGGTAACTCCCATTATATGCAAAAGAGGCATATATCTCACTGGGATTTATAAGGAGTTTGAGGTGCTTTCTTGCCAACTTATGATCAAAATTAGGGGCACCTCAGCAAAGTTAAAAAGAAGTATGTAAGTATAATACAATCAATGTTGATATTGTAGTGAACAAAGGAATTCATCTCTCCTGGATATGCATTAAGAGATGCTGGGACTACTGAGTATCCTGGAACCACATCTCCTTAGTGAAATCCTCCTTTCACTTCTCATGGCACTTGCACATCAAGATGAAATTTTGACATACAGTAAGTGACTAGATATGTAATGCCAGAGACAGGATTCAGTACCCACTGGCCTGAAGAAGAATGTGCAAATGTTGTACATAGTGGTTTCTGTTGGCTACCTTCTTAAATTATGTTTTCTATTGTATATCAACTATGCCTTAGTTTTAGTGTGCTCTTTTATTGTATAAACTATTTTCATTTTTTTCCCATTCAATATGTGTTTACATTCTGGGCAGAGACTGAAATTGGTCCAGTGGGGTCAGCTCTCTGTCCCAGTTAACAAATTGTCTAAATAAATAAATAAAACTAATCAACTTACCCTGCAACCAATGAGCTTCACTTCTGGACATAGAGACTACAAGTACTGAACAGGACATGTACCAGTCCCACAACATGTCTTTTAAACCTCTTCAAATTCTAAAAGAAAAGTGAGAACAAAATGACAACTATACTGCACAAAAAAAAAAAAACAGATGATGGTAACTTTTCTAAATTCTAGAAGTTTTAACAATAAAATGAGTTAGAAGCTTTTTTTGTGTTTCAGGAATATTGGTGTGTGTACCAGTACCAGAACTTGATTTAAGTTTGATAGGTGCCGGTATCTTAATAATTGTAGAGGAATACCTAAAAGGCGGAAGCCAAGAAAGCAGCAACGGATTAGAAGTCACTCATAGAATAATAAACATTAGTGATATTTGCATAGACCATTATAGGAGCCTGTAGTGAAATGTCTACACCCCCTTCAATCCATGAGGACTTCCTGACAGTCAAAATGTAAACATCTAAGAAAATATATTTCTTATATATGTATATATTTATTTTTGTTAATTGTAATCACCCAGATTTGGATTGAGTAAACTGCTCAACAAGAAATAAATATGCCCAAGTATTGACTTTGTCAGTTGAAAAAAATATACAACAGGTAGCACAAAATTCAGGTGGATTGACAGTATTTTAAACACAATACTGGCAGATGAAGGATTTTTTTTATCCCTGCCTATGGTTATACCTCCCCCCTCCTAATTAACCCTGATCATAACACCATCATTATTAAATTAAGAGTAAAATCAAACATTTAAAAATAGTCAGCCTTCCTAAACTTTTCCACTGGAAGCTGTGCTGCAGTAAATTGTATACTGTAGCACAAAAACTGGGATACTACCCTAAGAAGATGTTTTCAGAGAGCTTTATTTAACCTTTACATTCATTAGTATATATTGTATGACAGTAATATGCAATAAATTCAGTAAAATAGATGGTAACACCAAATTAATAAGCTATGCAACAACCCATAAAGGTACTGCCTCACTTTTGAAAGCTATTTTGATAATTAACCCTTGTACAGACTAAGTTACATATCAGATCTTTCAGATCTAACTATAAAATCTGTTTGACTCAAAGTCTAGGAATATTTGCCAGTGTAACATGTTATCAGTAAACAGAAGTGATCTGCCAGCCACAGTACATAGCAAAAGTACTTGCAGTGACATTATACCTTAACTTCATCATAAACAAAGCTATATAAGAAGGCATTTCATTATATATCTACAGTTACGATAACTCCAGCAATAAATCAAAATAAAAAAATAGTTTAGTGGGACCACACTCTACATCTGTTGGCTTCCTGTAAAAAATCAAGGAAGGCCTAACCAACTGTATTAAACAAAATGTTAGTGTATGCGAATACTCCAGCTATATGGTGTTAGGTTGTGGTGGCCTCCATGCACAGTGTGGGGGAGTGTCACATCAGATCAAAATTGTTGTAGACCTATCAGCCTATCCAGTGTTTTATTAAAAACATAATCATGGAGCCATCAACAATTAAGCTTATTTAAACATGATAAATGATACATCCTGTTTCAAATAACGTCTTAGAAGGATTAAACAAAGTGAAGCAGAATGCTTTGTGCTTTTGTCCTGGATATTCAGACTTCATTATACAAGAACATCATCAGTTAGTTTCAGGAAAACCCTTTGTTAAACAGTCACTAAATACAGCTCTGATGGATATCAGAAATCAGGATTTCTAGAAATGCTGAAACAGTTAACAAATCACAAACTTTTATAAAAGTTGGTAGCCATCTTGCAGATTTGTTATAATTCAAAAGATCATAGGTCAGTACCAGGCAGATGCTGTGAACTATATATATATATATATATATATATATATATATATATATATATATACACATATGGTGGTAAAGTTATGTGAATTTGTCCTGTCATCAGGACTTAAAGTGAAGGAGGCTAAGGCATTATACCATTTAAAGTGTAAGTGAAGCTTGTTACACACATAGAGAATCCTTTCAATGATGTACCTGTCTCTCTGAGAAGTTCTATTTATGTTGCAATGTAAGTTGAGGGTCTTGTCATGAGTGTGCCTAACATTCATGGCTTTATATGGTCTTACTAAGCTTACAATCAAGGAGACCCTCAAGTTGATACTCAGCCATATCACCCAATGCTAGTGGGGCTCTAACAATAACCTCCATAAAGTAAACTTTTCTCATATATTTCAGTTGAAAATGTGTGATCACCATCCAGTAATCCTGAATGGTTTTAAGAGTTGCTTGGAAAGTACTCATCTTAATATATAACACAACCTGATCCAGAAAGAACAGGTATGTTGGGTTAGGTACCTGTCATATATTCTGGTGGTGTTGATGTGGTAACTTACACATTTAACTCTCTAGAGTGGATGCTTGCTTTCATTATCAATAGTTATTTTTCAGTGAAGGAGCCGAAAGAGTACAGGGTCGTTCATATCATGGAAGGCTAAACAAAGATCATTACCCAGGAGTGTGTATAACACTAAGTAAGAGACAGGGCTTTTAGTGTATCAGGGTAGCAGAGTTTAAGATCTGAGATCATCTTGTTGAGGGAAAACTAAGGTCTCTCAAGGTGGTTTAGGTGCTTAGTGAGGTATATGACAAAAGGGGCATTGTGTTCAATGGTGACCCTAAAAGGGATGAATAAAGTGGGTCTATCACTACTTTGGACCTTGATGGAGTAACACAGTGGATGAGTTGTGCAAGGCTTATTTAAAAAAATACATTACAGGGGTTTCTAGCCACCCAGCAGTGTGAAACTTGGCTGTAGATGAGTGTCATTGTTGAAGTGATACCCCAAACCCATGTGCAAAAACAGAAAAAGGGCTATGGATAGATGGATTGCAGGTGTTTCAGAGGTGAAGATCTAGTAAAACATGGTCATTCATAGCCCAAATGAAAAGATAGCATTTTCACACTGGGGTCTGTGTGAGACAGAAAAAAGTGAAATACTTTTTAATTTGCCTGAAGCACCTAAAGGAGAAAATCACCTTGATTCTTTTGGTTGGGAAGTACTGAGGTCTTTCAAGCTGGGATAGGTGATTGCTGAGATATATACTAGAATGGTATAGTCAGTGTTTTGCCTGACAGGAAAAGAATACAGCGAGACTGAGACCTCTAGGTGTTTATGATATATCTTTGATAATTAACTGAATAATGAAAACAGATTTCCTTGTTGTAACTGATACTTGATAACCAAATGAAAATCCATTTTTGATGAAAGAGTCTAGATCTCTATAGTCAATATGGACCTTAAGCAGGTTTCCATTTATGTGATAGTCTGTGGGAAAGACTTGTTTCCCAGTGTGATTACACTACATTGTTTTCTTAAGTGTAAGGCCATAGCCAGATCCCTAGAAAAACAGGCTGGTCTTTCAATCAGTGCCTTCCCAGTTGACACATACTGGAACCCCTTGGAATGAAACCTGTTAATAAGCCAGTTGTTTCATTAAATTACCTTTGCTTGAAATTGTGGAAAAAAATGGGAAAATCTAAGTAGATAATACTTTTAATAAAAAGTTGAATCTCCACAAAAGGGTGTCTCCACATTAACCAAAACTCAAACAATGATGCAGTGGAAGAAATGGCCACAACTAAGTAGAATAATAGTTTGAATAAAAAAATTGAACAGACAGCCAAAATGATTAAATGCTTTCATCCCAGTCGGGAGTCTTCATCAGAATGCTGTAACCTAAATTCTGCTTCCTTTTATACCCCAGTTGTCTCCCCAAAAATTAAAAATAAATGGAAACCAATTAATTTATGACAGAGAAAAAATTAAAAGAAATATACACTCTTCCCAAACTTTTCACTAAACATTATTTCCCTTATAGTTCATGTACATTTAAACAGACATAAAAATTCCTAAAATTGCTCTAAGTAAGTAATTGTTGTAAAATGAGCATAAATAAAATACTTACTCAAGATCAATACCAGGCAGTTAATTCTTACGAGCCACTATTCAAGTTCAAATAGCAAAAAAGTTCAAGTCTCTTCAGACCAATTCCTTCAACATAGTTACCGCAACGGTGGTAGCGGTACAACACATTAAAAGTCTTTTCAGACCTTAACAGAAAAAATGTTCCAGCCTTGTGTCTCAAGAAACATTCTTTAAGATATTAACAGGTTACCAAGAGTCTCTTCAGACCATATATAATATCACCTTTAAATTCAGAAACTCAAAACCATTCTTAGATACTGGATATAGCAAATTCCTTTATTGACATATGTCTGGTAAGCGCTTTCACCAAGCGGCTTTTTCAAACCATCAAAAAATACAAAGTTGCAAGAAGCACCTTATATATGTTTTAACATAATTAATTAATAAACATAATCAGCAATCAATTAACTAAATAAAGAGATATACTAAAAATATATATATAAAACATTAAATTAAAATGAGCTATCAAAATACATAATAAAGAACATATCAAAATACTTTAGAGTCCAAAGCACGCTGTTAAACCACTTAGTGAATGCTCCATGCCAAAAACAAAACAGCAAATCATAAATGTGAGAAATATGTATGGAGCGGAACAAACCAAGCCTCAATACTGATGTAAAAAAATAAAAAGTCTTTTATTGTACAAAGATAAGCGCTTTCGCATCCAAGCTTCTTCAGATCAAAACAGTGAATAAAGCCATACTTCTTCAATATATACTGAATTCAATTGTTGCAAGAACCAGTCAAAGAAGTTGCTTAATTAAATTCTTAAAGCAATATAATAACATATATTATAGATTAAGAACATGGGCTAAAAATGTGAGTATATAAAAACATATCTTAATCATACCATAAACATATATAAAATCTAAAATATATATTATATATTTAAAAATATATATTATATATTTAAAAACAATAAAGTGCAGTTTTTTAAGACTCGCTTAGTATAAAATAGCAGACTTCTACTTGTTCATTTCTAACTTCTTATAACGTTGTTTATAACATAAATATAAACAAGTAATTAATTGAATATATATATGCAATGTAGCAAACCTTAGGACAACATTCATCGAGACAACAGAAATAGTAGATGATAGATATATATATCTCATACAAAACATATATATAATTTACTTTAATTTACTTTACTTTATTTGTCTACACTTATTTAATAGGGGCTTAATGTTAGCCCGTTCATTAAGCCCCTTGCCCCTATCTGCCCTGAGTAAAATTATCCAATTGTTTTCTATATACTCAGTATGATTTTTAATGTCACCTTGCTGCATAGTAGTGGGAATAACTTCTAGCATCTGGAATTTAAAAGTATGTGTGTTACCGACGCTAGATATATGCTTTGCTAAAGTGTTATGCATCGAGCCTTTTTTATATGGTAAATGTGCTCTCTAATCCTGTCTTTAAAATATCTATTTGTTTTTCCCACATAGAATGATCGGCAGGTCTGACACACAGCTAAATATACTACATTGCATGTTTTGCATGTAGCTCTAGCTCTTATAAGAAATTCTTTTTTTAAGTCTGGATGATGAAATATAGTAGAGTGTTCAATATACATACAAAAATTGCAGTCCTGACATGGTTCTGTACCATATTCTTCTTCCTGTACTCTATGCCCTTTCTTATAACACAGTAATCTTCTCAAATTCTTTTTATTTTTATACAAAAAGCATGGCTTAGATCCTACTAATTGCTCAATTTTTGGGTCTACCTGCAAAATGGACCAATATTTTTTGAATATATCAATAAGACTGCTATTGTCAGATGTAAAAAACATAGGTATCTTAAAAGAAGGTATTTCTCTCTTTATGGTACATCTGTTTTCGGTTGTACTTAATCCAAAATATGGGGCAGCTTTATTTTTACTTAATTCAGGGACATCTTTTAAACATTCCAAAACCTCTCTCTGTGTATATCCCCTAACACATAATTTATCATATAATTCACACAATTCTTTGTTAAAATTTGAATCTAAAATATTTAGTCTAGATGCCCTTAGACCTTGTCCCTTTATCAAATTTTTGAAAATATATGTAGGGTGCATACTAGATCTAAATAAAAGTGAATTGCGATAGCATGGTTTTCGGAATATACCAGTATTTATCAAACCACCATTTAACTTTTCTATAAACAAATCCAGATATTCAACCTTATTTCTTGATCTATTCATTGTAAATTTTAAACATTCTGTTAAATTATTCATCTTCTCAAAAAATACATCTAGGCTCTCATACAAACCTCTCCATAACATAAAAAGGTTGTCTACGAAACGCCTATAGAATATAACATTTGTTTTAAACTCATCCAAAATGAAAAGTATAGTCTCTTCCCACTGTGCCAAGAGCATATTTGCATAGGTATTGGCACAGGGGGTGTCCATTGCTACACCTTCACATTGAATATATAACTGATCATCAAATAAGAACAAATTATTCTCTAAGACCAGTTCAATTAAACAAGTAATGAGATCTATTTGTTTAGGTGAAAATTCACTATTAACAGTCATATAATCATATATATATTGAATTCCTAAATCATTCGGAATTACTGTAAATAGTGACTGAATGTCAAATGTCACTAATATTACATCTTCTATATTTTTCTGTGTCTTTAGATTATCATATAAATCAATTAAAAAATGTTTGGAGTCCCTAAGGACATATTTGTTCTTATTTATAACTGGTCTCAAATGCTTCTCAATATATACTGATAAATGTTCCGTAATCCATCCACCACCTGCGACTGTTGGTCGCATGGGTGGATTTATACTGTCCTTATGGACTTTAGGCTGCCCTTGTATAATCAGAATAAGTGGATCTTTTATAAGTAAATAATCAAAAGTGTCCTTAGTAATAATGCCTTCTTTATATATATCTATCAAAGTATTCATAACGTGTGCTATGATGTTGTTAGCTTCTTTCATTGTAATTAATTTATAAGATCTCTCACTTAGCAGTAATTTCATTGATTGCACATAATGCACTAAATCCATAATTACTATAAGGCCCCCTTTATTGGCTGGTCGTATTATGATAGAATCATTATGCATCAGATTTGTTAATGCTAGCCTTTCCTTATATCTTAAATTATTCCTAAGATTTCTCTGCATATTATTATTCTGTTGTTCATAATATTTAAAAAGTTCATCTTCTGTCATTTTTAGATAGGCTTCAATCAATGGGTGGTTGACTGGAATATAATTACTTAATCGCTTAAAGCCTAAATCTGTTTTCATAGTTATTGACCTTTCTTCTTCTCTATCTCTTTCAAATAAGTATTTGAGCATAATATTTCTACAAAATACTTTAAGATCTAATATAGTATCTGTCATCCTACTTTTACTAGTTGGAATAAAATTCAATCCTTTTTTGAAGTATATTATTTTCTTCGAATGACAGTGTATGAGAAGAGATGTTTAACACTAATGATTCTTCCCCTTTACCCACATTTTTTTGATAGTTTGAGTCGGGGTGTATTCCCCAGAAAGTTTCCTTTTTTGACGTCCCCGACTCATAGAACGTTCCCCCTCTGTTCTCACAGGTAGAGGAAAAGAAATTTCTCCACTAACTAGTGGAAATAAAGTATGTTGTTTAGTCTTTGGTCTCACTACTGGTTGCACATCAAAATTTACAGTAGATTTTAACACTTCAACAGTCGGATATAAATTAATTTGTTGCAAATCCGACTTATCAGTCTGACTAGTTTCAATAACTTCAATTTCATTATCAGTCATTACTGGGACATTCTCCATAGTTTTATGCATAGCCTGGTCTCTTACATGTACAGGGTTGACATTCACATTACTAACAGTTATCAAATTTAGTTTATCATTATTATCATTCATTTGTTGTGGAAACCCCTTTTTTACATTTTGTGTCCCATTAGATGTAAGTTGTTGTTCATTAACATTGTCTAATGTTTGATTTCGTCTGGGCCACGTGAAGACGTGACCCAGTCGGAAGTCATTAGTGTCTCGTATTATTTTGTTCCTTTTCTGTTGTAAAAGTTTTCGTTCATATGCTGTAACACTATCCAATAAACTTTCAAATAATGAGTGCGTTACATTAGATGGAAAATTTTTAAATAAACGTTCTTGTTTTTCTTTTATAATGTCAATCAGTTTACATTCCTCGGGTTCAAAGAATTCGACAAGTAACGCCAGGTACTTGCCGCTTACCTCGAGGTTAAGTTGTTGCCAACGGGTTAGCAACTCTGGATAATAAGTCCCTTGCGTTAGCATGTTGAATACTCTCAATCCACGTGGGACAATCTTTTTCTCTAAACAATACTGGAAATGGTAGCGTTGAGCTTGCAGTCTTTTGAGTTTTAGAAAGTCTCTTTCGATGTCATCCATTAGATGTTGCAAATGTTCTAAGTCTTCGGTCGCTTCTACTGCATCATCCGTTGTGGCGCCAAAGTCAAATTGCCATAAAGCACTCTTCGTGCAAGTCAGATGTTGAAGAAATCTTTTTTGTAAATTCCCCATTAGATTTTCTCTTTTTTCTGGATTGTAATCCAACTCTATAGATGCAGATGAATCCATCGGCTTGGCCAAGAGGGTTAAAACAGCAATAAATGCCAAAAAAATAATAATATAGAGTCCAAAGCACACTGTTAAACTACTTAGTGAATGCTCCGTTCCAAAAACAAAACAGCAAATCATAAATGTGAGAAATATGTATGGAGCGGAACAAACCAAGCCTCAATACTGATGTCAAAAAATAAAAATAAAAAGAACTTACATAGACTCCTATGCTATCCTAGTCGGGAACCTCCTTTTGAAAGTAATGATTATATAGGCACCAAACCATGTAATAGATGTAATTTTTGTTCTTATATTTGTGTTACTAATATGTTTATACATCCTATTACATCTAAGCTGTTCAGTTTTAATGTTAATGCCAACTGTGATACAGAACACGTGGTCTACCTTACTACATGCCTATCCTGCCCTGCCTTTTATGTCGGTAAAACCGACAGAAGGCTTAAGGACAGAATAAGGGAGCATTTATACCAAATTCGTATCAAATCTAACATTAATGCACTTTCAAAACATGTTTTAGAGAATAATGATTCACATACATTTAAATTTTTTGTTATGTATGTTAATGTACCTAGTATGAGAGGTGGTGACCTTAAAAATCACACTGAACAAACAGAAACTAGTTGGATCATTAGGTTACAAGTACATACTCCCGCTGGTCTTAATGACAAAGTTCCATTAAGACCAGCACTCAAGAATAGGAGAATTTGCCATAGATAATTTCATACAATGTGTTTTTTCTATATAATGCATTTGTAAGTATACAGTTATTAAGTATTTTGATGTGTTCTTTATTATGTATTTTGATGGCTCGTTTTAATTTAATGTTTTTACATATATTTTTAGTATATCTCTTTATTTAGTTAATTGATTGCTGATTATGTTTATTAATTAATTATGTTGAAACATATATAAGGTGCTTCTTGTAACTTTGTATTTTTGATGGTTTGAAAAAGCCGCTTGGCGAAAGCGCTTACCGGACATATGTCAATAAAGGAATTTGCTATATCCAGTATCTAAGAATGGTTTTGAGTTTCTGAATTTCAAGGTGATATTATATATGGTCTGAAGAGACTCTTGGTAACCTGTTAATATCTTAAAGAAAGTTTCTTGAGACACAAGGCTGGAACATTTTTTCCGTTAAGGTCTGAAAAGACTTTTAATGTGTTGTACCGCTACTACCGTTGCGGTAACTGTGTTGAAGGAATTGGACTGAAGAGACTTGAACTTTTTTTGCTTTTTGAACTTGAATAGTGGCTCGTAAGAATTAACTGCCTGGTATTGATCTTGAGCAAGTATTTTATTTTATGCTCATTTTGTTTTATCGTTTTTTGCTCAAGACCATTCATTTGTTTGTGGTATTGGTTTTTATTTGGTTTAATTCTTGTAAAATGTTAAATGATTCATGATGTAAACAAATGTTGAAATTGTACTCAATATTCATGGGAATCCATCAACGAGGTAATAAATAATTATAGAAAACCACATAGGTTAATTAATGTCTTTATCAAAATGTCATATTTTTATGGCTTTAAGCTTGAGTGCAGATTGCAAAATAATACTGTCATTTAAACTGGGTGGGGATGCTGTGTTAAGCCTGAGTTGCCACATTACTTCTTTATATTCTAAGAAACTCTCCTAATAACCCCCCAATCCTTTTCTACTATTTCTATAATACCAAACAAAAATCTATTGTATTTGCTACAGATTTCTACATGTCTAGCAAGGGCATTGTTAAAATTTTTTTACTAATATCATAATTGTGTTCATGTATTCTTTTTCTGAATGCCCTCTAAGTTTTACCAATGTAGAATCCATCACATCCCAAGTATTTTGCCAAACAGGCAATACCAGTTGATCCACGGTTACCTTTTATAATTTTAGAACTGAAACCATTATTTAAAATAATAATATCTTGTTCTAATATCCAGGGACATTGTTTACAAGCTCCACACTTGTGAGTTACTTTTTTAACATTTAAATGCCTCTTTGTACCAGTTCCTTCCAATAATTTGTAAAATTAAAATGGGCCTTATTAATGAACAAAGGTTCATCACCTACAGTTTTAACTACATCATCACCACCACCCCTCAAACATTTCCAGTTGCTTTTTATAATATTCTTGATATCACCAGATAACTCGTTATAGGCTATGACACAAGCCCTGTCAAAGTAGGTGTCATGCCCTGATGTTGTTGGGGGGTTCCTTCATAACCAAACTGGTTTCTTCTCCTAATAGTGGTTTAAATTTCATTCCCCATGAATTTGTCACTTCACTAATAATAACCTGAAGCACGGCTTCTGGGTATTCCCTCTCCATAAACATCTCCTTGAGTGTATTCATTTCACCTTCCTCCAAATCATTAATACATACCTCTACTATGGAATAGTCTTCAGTCCACATAAAGCAAAGTACTTCTCTTTCTGTATTCAAGTGAAACTTGGATAAATGGATGTAAAATCGCAAACTCATCCCTGGTTTTGCACCAATATCCCTCATAGATAGGTGCAAAAAGTAAATGTCCCAACACATCTTTGTTCTGTCTGCCTCTAGGTTATTTGTGTGTGAAATATAAGCGCTAAAAACTACCATGGGAATGTAAGGCTATAGCTCTTTAGATACTCATAGACCAATTAACTAGTAAGTACCTATGAACCTGTTATGACTTAGGATCCACATTATGCCATCATTTCTAGCAGTTAATGCCAGTCTTCTACAATAAAAGGGCATCAATTTTGGCTTGGTTATTATAGGTCTATTTTTCTAGGCATATTCATATACTTGTAAAAGAGTTACTTCTTTGGCAGTCCAGTGTTTAACTTGCTGACCTTGCGCAGGTGCATTGTCCATAATATCTAACTTTATTACGTAATGAGATATGTTCAAGTTTGTGGGATTTTCTAAAATTCATAACCTACTTAGTGTAGCATGGTACTGCCCTGGTCTGTAAATAATGTTATAATTGTTTGTTCTACATACTACTGGTCAAACTTTTATTTTGAGTGAATGCATTTGTGAAACAGGTTTCTTTTCAATGATCAAGGTAAATATGTGTGTGTGTGTGTATACATATATGCCTGAAATAAGTGAATGACCTAAACATTGAATAAACTAAACATTGATAATATACCATCTGCACACAGCTAGTCATGCATGGAGAAACAATGAAACAACCCTGGCATTTCCAAAACTATACAGTATATATATATATATATATAGCATCCCCTATGTGGGCAGCTATGCCCGCCACCTCTGCTCATTAAATGTACTAAATGAGATCATACAAAATTAGGGAAAGGGCATATTCTCCAACCCCAAGAATTGTGCAGTCTTGCACACCTGCTGACTATCTCTTTAGTCAGCTACTACAAACTGTTTAGACTAACATCAGTGCACTCATATATATGTATATGTAAGTGTGTATAAATATATATGTGTGTGTGTGTGTGTGTGTGTGTGTGTGTGTGTGTGTGTGTGTGTGTGTGTGTGGGTGTGTTGAGTGTACTACCCATACTTGAACACTAACACAATTGAACCAAAACTGAGCTATATGAAAAGATCAAAAGTAAAAAAAAAAAAAAAAAAAAAAAAAAATTGTCAAAAACATTTTTTTTTGCAGGGAGCAAGCTCAGTGACACCCCCCATGTAGGTGGCTGTTTCCCCTATACCCACTACTTATATAAAACAACTCTGAGATAACACAACAACAGGGAATAGGCAGATTCCCAACTCCTGCTGTATCGTGACTTCCCACAAAGTAATGCTGCATTTTGCGATCCTATAACTATTCATTTGTTTGTGTCAGCACTGCACATGTTCAACCAAAGGGCTGATTCCCAGATATATATATATATATATATATATATATATATATATATACATACACACATACATATAGTCTAAATTTGGGAGCCAGGCATGCTTGCAGAACACTAATATGTAAGTCATATGGTCAACCATTAGTGTGCGACTGCTGGGCTTTTTCACAGAAGGTCAACTTGCTAGTCTACTTGGAGTTTACATTTTCCCTGTGAAGGAGCACCCTGATAGTTGGTATGTATAATTAGTGAATGTGTGTGTGGGGGGGGGGTTGTTGTCATGTAAAAAACACCTTTTCCTTTGATTTTTATATTTTGGTATGCCAGGGGTCGCACTCTTTGACGAATCAAACACAAATGTGCTGATGCCTTGTCTGTATATAGTGTGATTCACTGCAGTAGCATAAAACTGAAATTGAACGCAAATTATCTGACATGATACAGCAAAAAAAAAAAAAAAAGAAAAAACACACTATCACGCACCCAAAATATCTAGCATAGTAAAGATCACAAAAAAGAAAGAAATTTGCTTTTATAGCCTTTATACTACCCCCCATAACACTAGCTTCTAATTTGTCTGATAAGAATTATTATGGAAAGTATTTTTTAAGGTTAGCTGTAGTGTTAATGGTAGGGTTCAGGTGTGCATGTATCACTAAGGTGGTACATGGGAGGATTCTCCCCCACACTATCTTACTAATGCATGCTTACCCCAACCCTACATCTTACCTTAAAAAAATTCTTACCATGACACAACCACTAAACAGACATGCTCTTCACATACAGACACAGACTCATGCATACACCATTATATCTAGCCCCTTGCCTAGCCCTTATCCTAAAACACACAAACTCACACATACACTAAATTTATCCTCTTCCCTAACCCTCACCCTAATACTCTAACCATTACCCTCAAACGTTCGCATGCACACATACACACACACACACACACACACACACACACACACACACACACACACACACACACACACACACACACACACACACACACTTATGCTCAGAAAACCAACTTACCTGTTATGATAAGGCATATATCCAACAAAATGAATGTTCAATACACTGAACATTCAAACAAATGAACCTGTATAATGTGTGTATATATATATATATATATATATATATATATATATATATATATATATATAAAACAAAACTGAGCTAATACTTAGGAAATGTTTGGATATGAGAAATTATTCCTAAACAGTTCTTGTTTAGTTGTATTAGATGTAAAGCATCATATCTTCCACCAACAGGTTTAATGTCAGCAACCACCTTCTGCCATATTCTGTCTCTGGTGGATTGGTCAACTCTACCTCTCTCTAACAGAAAAGCTCCATGGTAACATAAGGCCTGGGTAATGTCCCCATTTTCTGCATCACTATATGGTGGCTTGCAGGGTACAGATTTCTTCTTAGGTTCATGTCCCTGTATGAGATGAAACAGAAAACAGACACACATAATTACATATAGAATACACAAACAGGATGGCTGTGAGCTCAGTTATGTGTGACTGCATGCATCCAATATGCACTCAAACAGTTTAAATGTTAATTGCTTCATATGACTACACACAAATTAGCACCCCCCCCCAAAAAAAAATAGATTTTTCAAAATCAAATATCAACACTGATCTATAGCACTTCTATAATGGAGAAAACAAAGGTTTATATGTGTAATATATTCCAGCATTAACAATAATAATTAAAAATGCCACACTAGAAATGTAAGACAAAGCTTTTATAACTGCCATTTAAACTGTTGTGGCAGTCAGTCAGGTAGAAATCCACGAACAGGACACATTTTTTCTTTTTCTACTAACACTAGTAGAAATGCCAGACCTTCCTATAAAATTAGAATACACTTGTCTGCAACAACTGTGCAAACATCAAATTAAATGCAAACTAAAAAAAAATAGGTCATGTAGTATTCTGTAACATACTTTTTTTATAATGCAGACATGGTTATGCCAGCAGTGTAGAAAACAGATAATTCTCCAAATGTTTACTTATTTTAGCAGTATCAAACTCTCTGGATCAAAACAGCCTTTCCAGTATGATAACAATGGCATTAGCTATATGCTTACCTTTATATAGTTCAGAATCAGCACTGTGAGTATGCAAACTGATAATTTAAATCATTAGTGTTCCTAAATACCGCAATCTGCACTAAGTGTAGGGACTGCAAAAATGGTATAAGGACCTACATGATTACATGCACACTCCCTAGCAATGAAAGGATGAACACTTAGAAGTGTTCAATGTTAATGGCTTGCAGGTGTCTATGGTTACTCTGACTGCAAGAACAATCAGCTTTTACAGTTTACCATCTCTGATATACACCTACTGAGGATGTGTCTGAAAGAAGAGACTTAGCAAAAAGTCTGACAGTACATTGAGTGATTTAAGATAGTGACTGCTAACATTCAAATGTTGGCTTTAGTGACCACAGCTACTGCCTCTTAGTAAGAAATGTTTATATTCAAGGGAGTACTTTACGCACTGGTAAAGATAATGTATTGCAATAAAAAGAGATTGTCTTGCTATTAAGAAAGCATAGATAAGGGAATGAGACACTATATAGAAAGAAAGAGATAAATCTGCACCATCTGCAGTGTTTGTTTTATATTGTGTGAGTACAAGAGTATCCTAACTGCATTTACTGTTAAATGAGAAAGGACAACTTTCATAACTTGTTTCCATTGCACTTTCAACGTGACTTGATGCAATGTCACATTATCATTACATATAATATAGGATTTAAATCCAGGATTTATCGCAAAATACTTGGTGTAACAGCTACCTGCACTACACTAGCCACCATCCACAGTTTCAGAAAAGAAGTCTTATCAAAGGACAAGCAGTAAGAGTTGCAAGGATGACTTCTGATCAAGATGATTTAGCTGGGGAATTTATTTTTCTTGGCAAGAAATTTGTAGAAAGGGGGTATCCTGTAGATTTGGTGCAGGAAGTACTGGATGAAGTCTACAGGGGATGGGGTATGAAACACAAGGACCTGTTAGGTCAACCTTTAACTATTGCTGTGAAAGGAAATGAAGGTAAAAACTTCCATGGGGTTTGTGTTACGGAATTTAATACATTTTCTGATATATTCACCCGTATAGTTAGAGCTAACTGGAGTGTGCTCAAAACTAATAAGGACTTATATGAAGTAGTAGGTTCTAAACCAATTTTTACTTTCAAAACAGGAAAAAAAATGTAAAAGAATTTTTGAATAGGTGGATAGCAATGCTAGAACAGTAAAAAATGCCACTAGTCCTTGTGACAATTGTAGTCAATGTCCTTACGTCATAATGATGACTGGATATGCTTGAACAATGGTTTGAATAGTATTGTAAGATTTTGTAAAGGTAATTGCAATACTAGGATGATAGTATATTAGGCTGTATGTGAGGGGTGCCCCGCATTCTATATAGGAAAGACAGAAAGAGCTTTTAAAGATAGAATGTATGAGCACATATATGACATACGGACTGGTAAAGAAACTAGTGCCTTGTTCAAACATTCAGTATTATGTTCTTTTTTTGTTGGTTTTAAATTTGGCATTATTGATGTAATAAAAAACAATTTTGGGGGGGTGACATTAAAAATGTATTGTTGAATAGAGAGCTGAAGTGGCAGCTTAGGCTGAAGTCTAATATTTTACCTGGTCTTAATGAATATGTTACCATCATGCCAGTTTTAGCAGCTAAGGCAGTTAGAATTTGATTACGTTTATTGATGTATAGTAAGGGTACATACATATATAAATGTAATTTTTTGTATACATACATTTTTTGTATCCTTACTTAGAGTTATATGAATGTATGTTAGGTATTTACCACTTATTATTCATTCTCTATATTCTCTATTTTTATGTATTTGTGTTGTGCGCCTTTAAAATCTTAATTGTATGTAATTAAATGGGTTTTATAAGTAATGTGCAGCACTTGTGTATTTATCTGAAGAAGCCTTGCTTCAAGACGAAAGCGCTAATCTGTGTGGTTTTATAAAAGATTTTGCCCTCACTGGTGGCCTGGATTCTTTTTATTTTTATTTTGCATGTTTCATTACCATTTACAGTGTGCTTTGACATTATCATTACATCTAAACTGTTTTTCTATTTGCTAGTGTATGTCTTTGTATGTGGCAACTATGGGAAATACTGTTAAATGATTGTTTTTAATACCCTTGTTTGAGGGTTCAAATTCATACAGGTTCCCATTACAGGATAATAGAGTTGCTTATACATGTAAAATGTAAATTTAAAGTATTTGATCTACCTTTTTTATTATTTTTCCTTGTGCCATTTGTGTGCTGTTTGGCACTACTCTCTGTTGACTGGCAGAGGTCAGTAGAACTAACTACATTCCACTGCCCAAGGTGAAAACTGACACATTTTATTTGGACTGCCATCAATAGCACAATAAAGACTGGCATTGTTACACTTTCCTCAACAGTCTGAAAAGTACCGAGTGAAGAAGTTAAAAGTTGTCACACTCCTATCTCTGTGGCATAAAGTGTAAATATATTGAGCTTAGGGAAACAGTACAGGTGATGCAGGCATCAAAACATGTTCCCAGATCATTTTACTGTGAGAGTTCATACTAAATCTTCACACGCATTTTATTGTATGAATGTGCTGATGTGGGAAACTCAAGTAAGGTCAGTATTGACTAAAACTGACAGGCAGTTAACTTATTTGAAATATTGTGTGTGCTGTGTGAACAATAAAAACATTTCTGCTATTCCCTGTGCCATTCTCCATTCACATGACATTAGCTAAAGTCCAGAGATTGTAACACATATACATGATAGTACTGATGTGGCAATGAGATCTGAGTGGTTGAATATATCACTGTAATGCAGTACTAGCTGTGCTCATTGTTACATATGCAGTGTGATTCATTTCATGTGTTTTCAAGTTGTTATTCCCAAAAAAAGCTAATTGAATACGTCTGATAAATATTGTGTTCTACATTTGTGCACCACTTGTCAGCAAGAAATTCATTTTCACAGCTTAAGGCAAAAAGTGAAAAATTTAGTTTAGGCTGCCTTGTGTAGAGCAACTATGCCTGGCATTGTTGTGTGGCCTTCCTGGACATGGATAGTACTTACTTCAGTAAATTCACCTGACAGATGTCAAATTATGTGGTACAAGTTGTAACTGAAGTGAATTAAGTGAAATAAGGCACATGAAGCATTGCTCAAATTCTATTTAGAGATCCCATTGCAGTTATCCACAATATGTAATTTTTTGTCATTTTAATTTGCATTTGCTGTCCACTTGGCAGTGCCCAAACATGGTTCACTACCTAAGGAAAAAAGTGAAACATTTAGTTTAGGCTGCCTTATGTAGCACAATCATGTTTGGCAACGGTGCACTATCCTCAGCACTTTGGACAGTACTGAGTGGAGAAATTCGTCCTGTCATATACCTATTTCTGTGGCACAGGGTGAAAGTGCAATGACTTGAAAGAACACAGCTGATTAAAGGTTTGAATCCAGCTACAAGATACCTTTACAAAAGGTGTAAGAAGCCCATTTCTCACAACATTTTAATTAAGACTGTAACTCTAAATCAGCAGTTTATCAGTAATCCTGGCATAATTAAACTTTCCTGTTCAGCAGATGTCATTAATGTTTCACGCATAACTTCAAGCTAATATGTGTCCAAGTTTCTATACATGACAATGATACATAAAATGAAGGACATTACACTTTTGTTATGATCATCATGATTCATCACATATTACAACTATGTGTTTAGGATAGTTATGTCTTGTGAAGTATATGTTTATGTAACATAAGTCAACCTGTATTAATCAGCACTTTCAAATGCATCCATCTGAAACATATTTACAAACAGAAATACTTACTTTTACATAGGAATGCATTTCCAGAACTAATAAAGACCATACACTTACAGGCCTCTTTGAAGTGTATCTACATTAATAATGAAATTAGTATATGTCTGATTTCCATACTGGAAAAGTAGTTTTCCTGTGGCAATATCAGTTAATAAGGTCATTTATTTGTTCATTCTTATTCCAAGGGTTCGATTCCCAGCTGGTATAATAATAATCTTAACACTGTGCAAACCCCAACATCGCAATATGTCACAATTCATCATCTTTATCCTTCCAAACATCAAGGATTAAAAAACATGTCATTAAGTATATCATTGTTGAACATTGGATCCTGTGTCAATAGGCTGAGTGTCACAGATGGCAAAAAAACTGAATGCCATGTTTCACAACTTTACTGCTATGTGATTTAAGTTGTGTCAATGTGTCTGCCAAAGAATCCATCTGCTTTCATTGGTGTTAATGCAGTTGGCAAGGCTGTGCATATTTGTGCAATACCAGTAGCACGTAAGATCTGCATTTGGCTCCAGTTTAGACATATTTTGTTAGCTTGACCTTTGCAGACATGGCTTATGAGGGAGAGAATCGCTCTATGTTTAGAGAACAAATGTGAGGTGTTGAGGAGTCCAGGATATTTGTGGCACTCCTTGTAAAGCACTACAGCTATAAAATGCTGCAAGGAGATTATACCTGGTCTCAGTATAGGGCTGAGGCTTGGGATAGCTTAGTCAAGGCTGTCTCCAATGCAACAGACATTCCACACACTGGGGAAAAATGTCATCACCACTATAGTGACCTTAAGAAGTGCAAGCAGGATGTCCTAAGCCAATGGAAGTCTGAAATTAGGACTGTGAACATTCTCCCAATTGCATAAGTAACCTCTCTATGATATATCATTAATGATGTAGCCAGCCAATGCAGGCACTCATTATATATGTATGCATGTATATGTATATGTATATATATATATATATATATATATATATATATATATATATATATATATGCACAGACGCACACACACACACATATTTATTCTCTTTCTGTACTGTGGAGAGCATCACTTTCCTCTGTAAAAAAACAGAGAGGCAATAGCTGCAAACCATGAGGCACACCAGGAGAGATTAACTTGCTTCATAGAGGCTCTGGGTAAGTATGACTCAGGTCCAAATTTGCCTGTACGTTATTTTCATTCCCTCAAGCACTAGTATCATGAGAAGGCAAACTTCAGCCTTCAACTTAAGCATGCATGCCTTCCTTAATAGTTCTTTCTACTTGCATTAGGCAGTGAGAACACCAGCTTAACTGTGTATGGGTTTAGTACCCAGACGAGTAATTACTTGTTATTACTGAATATGTTTTTATAAAATACTAACAGCAATAATTTGTTAGGAAAAATTAAAGTATGGTAATTGCAATTATTAAATTAGAATGTATATTTCCTATCCATCAAAGGGAAATAAAGTCTGTTTATTTTATGACACAGAAATACCTTTCCATCACATATGGATGTGGCAAAGGTGTACAATAGTAAATTATCATAAATGTTTATGTATAGACAAAGTTTATTGAAAAATACAGTAATGTGACATGCCATGTATTTATTTATTTTTTTGTCTTCTCCCACTCTTTGTCTATTTTTTTTATTTTTGGTGGGGTCATAATTTATTAACAATTTCTGTCTGCATAACATGGTGCTGAAAAATTAATGATTAACAATACAGAGAGGTATACAAGCCACTGCAGTTCAGCCTGCCATACCACCACAGATGGCAACACAAACACCCAGCACTTTGGGATCACAGCCTGTCAGTGTGTTCCTCCACAACCCCTGCTCAACATACTCCAACTGTGTTAGGTAACTTTGTCCAGGCTGCTGGTGCAGTTGTACCCTCCATGAGCTGTAGTAAAAGAGGTGGTTTTGTCACTCTGCAGGAGGTGACATGCTGGTGGAAGATATTTTGGAAAGGGGCCTCAGTGCACATACTGGCAGGAATTAAAAGGTCCTGTGTTGCATTGCAAAAATGATGCCACATCTGGCAGTGACCCTGGGAGCTGCTTCAGGAGACAGTGATGACATTTTTGAGGGTGAGAGCTAGATTTTCACTGTTCTCAAGCTGGATGTGGGTGCCCTACTATGTCCCCTACCTGTTCCCAATCATGGAGACTGCAAGACTTTTGTCTCCATCACCATCCCTGTCTGCCTTGCATGTCCTGTATGTCTGCACATGCTTCCTAACCTACCCCACTTACCTGACACTCTCATTCCTAAGCACCTTTCCCAACTTTCCTGTCTCTCCCCTAGAAAAATGGGGAAGCCTGTCCCACAAAAAGATTACTTCCCATACAAAGCTCTCCTCTTTGTCTTTGTGTCATCTTGACACAATTAATTTGGTCCAGCTGGCCATACAATATTATTCTGTCACCAATTATTGGTGTACTGGTGCTACAAAGTCATGAAATTGTGTCTACAATTGTACATTTACATTGTAAAGAAGTGGATAGCAATGGTGCTCTCCCTCAACCTTCCTGCAAATTATTGTAGTCCTTCCTCTGCTTCTGACCCTTTTCATGACAACCCCATTTTCACCGTTGTCCTTTCCATCCCATTTCCATACATTTAATCTGGTTAAAAATAGATCCACACACAGCACACCTGGCTAGAAACAGCCCATGGTCAGGAATGACTGAATGCTCAAGATGGAATGCAACAAGCTTCAGGAGATGTTGTTACAGAGAGGTTATCCACTATTGTTTGTTAATAACATCTTTGATGAAGTGAAGGGTAAGAGAACAGCAGGTATGTATACACTTTTGTTGGGAATTGTTGATAGGGACAACAACAATACAGGTTTTGTGAATATGACATCAAGTAAAGATAACCATAATTCCTTTAGGAATGCATTGGTATTACAATTTAATTTGCATTTCGAGCAGATAAGGTCTATTGTTTACAGGAATTGGAATGTTTTTGGGATTGATCAAGATAATTTAAGCAATGTTGGGGAAAAGCCAGTTGTCATGTATAAAAAAAGATATAAGTTTCAAGACTGCTGAAGAGACCTGTCAAAAATGTGATGAAGGGAGAAATGGGCAGATGTGGCCATTGTAGACAGTGTAAATATGTGTTGGAAGGGGCTTGCCTCCCTCTGGATTGGTATGGGACTATTGATCTTTCTCAGAGATATTATTGTTATTGTAAAGGGGTTATTTATGTGGCGAAGTGGCAAAAATGTAAAGGATTTTACATAGGCTAGACAAAAAGAGCCTTTAGGGATATAATTTACCAACATAAGTATAGTATTAACAAAAAGGATGAGAAGAATGCTTTAGTTAAATACATTAACAACAATCCCACCCATTATTTTAAATTTATAGTCATAGATCATGTTGACATGGGACCCAGGGGAGGGCCTTTGGATGAATTTTTAGAACTGAAAGAATTGAGGTAGTAGCTTAAGAGTCATGCCACTGTGTTCCCTGGACTGAATGATGTGATATCCATTAGTAGTGTCTTGAAGCTTAAGGCAATATTTGTTTTGTAGTAATAGATGACTGCCTTGTCAAGATATTCATTTTATTTTATTGGAAGCGTATAATCTGTTTATGTGAGAATGGAAAACATTTTATGTGTATGCATTGCTATTTTTATTGCATTTTTTTATAATGAAAGTTTTTATTTAGGGTATCCAGTTAGGCAGTTAATTAGTCATGTGGTTGTGTAAGCCTATATAAGTTGAAAGTTTTAATTGAGATGTATTATGATGAAGTCCTTAGTACCGGGACAAAAGTGCTTAATTCAATAATAAAGTGGAGCGTTCAGCTTCTCAAGCTTCTTCCTTTTTTGTTTTATATTAGTTTGTTCAGATTTTCATGTTTTATTTGTGGAATTATGGAAGAAGGCATGGAGTCTGGAAGTCCTGCAAATGATTTAAAAACTGAACTGGCAGCCTCTATTTGCAATCTGACCACCCTTATTCAGGGGCTTACACAACAGTCATTGACTTTGGTTAGTGGGTGTGTGAGTGAGTCGGGTGTGCGGAACAGCAATCAGTATGATGTTTTAGGGGTCACTCAAAGTTTCAATAAGTCCATGATTACACCAGGTCAGCGAACAGGGTCTGACCAATGCAATTCTAATTCCTCCAGTAACGTTTGTAACGGAGGCCATGTGGTAACCAATGACAGAAAATTCAATGAGAGGATGGATACTTCCACCTGTTTTTCACTCAGTGATTGGCTATCCAAGGAAAATGATTGGCAATTTGGGGGTGGATCTTCGGATGTTCATGGCATTTCAGTGAACAAGCAGTTAAAAACTTTACAGGATCATGTTTTCAAATATCATAAGCTCCTGTTGGAGAATGAGTATTTGAATGAGTGAATTAGTCCCAGAAGGATTGCAGAGTTGGAAATACCTGACCGGGCTCATGAAGGACTCCTTTCTCCACCATGAGTTATTGTCTCTTTTTAATAGGCATGCCTGTGAATTGCTTGAGGTTTTGATAAGGGACAATGATAGAAGAATGACTTTGCTTTCTCTAGGCTTGATATGCATGTTCATTCAGATCTATTGTTTAATGTCAAAATTGAAGAATATAAAGCCATTTTCACTGGAATAGACAAATGCATGGCTGAACGTAAAGCTAAAAAGACTAAAACATTAAGAGACAAAAAGGACTATGAAGCTGGGGTGGCCTATCCAGGTCCTCCTATTCATGCCAGTGGACTAAGTAATGGGGTTAGTATGAGTGCAGGAAATGATCCTAACAATGTGGTGGATACCAATGGTGTTATGGAAGATGGGGATGATTGTAAAGGTATCACTTCTTCAGAATGCAACAAGCTTCAGGAGGTGTTACAAAGAGGTTATCCACTATTGTTTGTTAATAACATCTTTGATGAAGTGGAGGGCAAGAGAAGAACAGGTATTTATACACATTTGTTGGGAATGGTGAATAGGGCCAACAACAATACAGGTTTTGGGGATGTGACATCAAGTAAAGATAAACATAATTCCGATGGGAAGGCATTGAATCTTTGATGTCATCCCTTCATAGGTGCTGTATGTCTCACTTGTACTCAGTATTCTCTGTGGTGCTGGCTGCTGATAATGTGCTGTATAGATGGTGTAAGTGCATAGGTAGGTGGTTTGAGTTCATCACTGCTTAAATAGTGTGACTGTGATTGCTGTCATATACCAGTCATCACCTAACAAACACCTTTATGTATACTTCTAATTATGAGATGGATTCACAGTGGCACACTGTGACACTAGCAAACCCTATCATACACAGGAAAAGTAACTTTTTGGCCATACAGTGATTATATAATGCTACCATACCTGCAATATCTCACATACGGAGTGCAAATTCTACTGTGTTGTGTGACTTTGATACTGTGCTTTGTACATTGTGTAACTACATCTGTAGGATGTTTGAGGCCAGCTATGAGGGTCTATATCAGAACGTCGAAGTTTTAAAACTTCGAATGTTCTAATATCGACCTGTTTTGAGCGAACACTAAAAATAGCGAAGCTGAAGAACACCGAATTCTTTCCTAGGAAAAGAATTTGGTTGGCCGGTTCTGTGGCTTCGCTATTTTCAGTGCTGTGGTGGAAATTTACGGGTCAGGTTCAGGTAAGTGTGTGATTGTGTGGTTGTTAGGATTAGGGTGCAGGTTAGATGAGTTAGGGTTAGGGGCGGGTTAAGTGAGTTAGGGTTAGGGGCGGGTTAAGTGAGTTAGGGTTAGGTCGCGGGTTAGATGAATTAGGGTTAGGGCGGGTTAAGTGAGTTAGGGTTAGGGCGTGGGTTAGGTGAGTGTGCGATAGTGACGGACCTTAGGGTTAGGATTTGGGTTAAGGTAAGTGGATAGATGGTAGTGTCTGTATAGTTTAGTGTAGGGTTAGTTGTAGGATTATAAGTGTATGTGTGTGTATTGATGTTTTTTAGGTGTGCTTGTGTTGTGTGTATGTGTTTTGGAATAGGAAATTTTTTCCCAATAAAAAAATTTGCTGTTCTGAATGTTCGATATTATGTGGTTTAGATATTTTAGGTTCGATGAAATAGCGTTCGCTATTTTCATCTTTCAATAACATGATATAAATGCAGCTAGGAGAATGTCTTTTACCCTCATACTGTATATACTGTTCTTCAAAAACACATACAGTGTGTAGCTACACATTGTTATTGCCTACTTCAACCACTTTTTAGCATAACATTCAGCTAATAAACTATGGTGATATCCATTTAACTGTGCACTGTCCCAGTTGTACCTAAACATGTCAAGTGTTGTGATTCAGGCACTAAATTTTAGCTTGTGAGCTTGGTTAGTTAGTTCAAATGTAGCCATTACTGTCAGACTATGTGGTATCCATCTTATTGTGACTGTCCATGTCATTAACACTGTTGTCAAACACATTTGCTGTTTACACATATATATACTGATTCCTCTTACAAAACACTATGGTAATTTGTTACATAGCAATGCTTTTATTCAGAGTAATGATGACATATTACATTTTCCTTACAAAACATATGTAGGAAGTGTTATCCTCTGACAAAAGAGAATGAGATGGCATGTTGTATGTTGTTGACTTAATATAATACAGCAATTATAGAAGCACATATCCCTTGCAACAATAACATGATGTAATGCCTTTGCATACCAACATATCTAAAAATTATAATGATACTTCTATCATGGAGCATTCATCATGTATAGTATCACATATTTTCTGTTATTGAATGCTCATGTGTTCAACATCTGCATTCAGTACCTGTTAGCTTTGTTGAGCCTTATACTGTAATGCATGAGTGGCATCCACCACACTTATATTGTGTCCATTTACAGTGAGCAAGACCTCCAACATCCCTTTTATCTCAGAGATTGTTTACCACAAATACATCTGATGTAATAAGTTACCATAGGTGGAGTGTCATAGTAGTGTGAAGATTTCCACTGTGGTGCTTGTGATTGATTCACATGTCATAAGTCAGTAGAGTCACACAGCTTGCTGTTTGTTCAAATCCTGAAAGGGGCAACATGTTATGAATATACTGATGTTACTTAAACACCATTGTACTTAATTATTATCCATTTTTATTTTGCACAATGATATACCATCACAGGTTGTGATTGCATGGCAGAGAAATGGTTATTCAGAGCATGTCATGTTGTGAGTGGTCCTGTTGCATATGCATGGAGTACTGGCTTATACAGCATACCTACACAGATAAACTGCAGTTGAATTCTGGGACAATACACAATGGAACAGCTTACAAGTTCCATTTTTGTGTTGTTAAATGAGGTTATGATAAACAGATTTTTTTGTGCAATAACTTGTTTTGGTGTAAATAAAATTACTTTGTGTTTTTTAGGGTTTACTAGTAGCTGCGTACTACTCAGCTAAGATACGATGGAAGTAAAGAATTCTTGGAGTTAATCCTGCAGTTTTATATGCGCATACAGTTTTATGCAGAGCAGATCAAGATGGAGTCATCTGTATACTGGATTATAGAGGCATGTTTACTTGCTCTGTGGAGGTAATTTATGAATGTGTAAATTATCAAGGATCCAAGAATGGACCATTAGAGGGACATCTTCAGATACAGGGAGGAAGGATGAAGTCATTTTTCCGTTTTACTGTCTGAAGTCTATCAGTAAGATAGCCATAAAACCAGGAAAGTGATGAATTTAAAAGGGATAAGGAAAATAATTTTTGTAACAGGTTTTCTTTGCAGCCCGTATCAAATGCTTTTGATAGGTCAAGGAAAAGTACAGAAACTAAGATGTCTGCATTTGTATGAAGGTTCACCGTGTTGATGAAACTGAGAAGTGGAAGTGTGATGAGGACAAAAAGTTTGTTGAGCTAGGGACATGAGATTATTATCAGTGACATTTTAAGTAGATGTTACTGTCTACATTTCTCAAGTATTTCGGCAAAGGGGATAGAATTGGTCTATCATTTAAGTTATCAGTAAAGTTACCTCCTTTGCACAGGAATGGGATGTATGATTTTTTTTTCTACTGTGTTGGCAAATAACATTCTTTGATAGATCTGTTTATTAAAATGGAAATTGGATATGTGAGGGCATCAGCAGCAGGTTTGAGGTAGTCTGCTTGTAAACTATCAGGATTTAGGGTGGCTGGCTTTAATAACCTCTGCTGGAGGATATGGAAACTGGTTGGATGCGGTAGGTGTTGATATAGCTGTCTACTTGTCTGGGTAAGCAGGGTACTGGGCATTATGCCACTAATTAGAGAAGTTACAGTCTGTAAGAAGTAGATACTGAGTTGACTAGCAGTACGGCGAGTATAGGTGGCCATAGTGTTGGTTTTGTAGTACATCCAGGATATAGGAAGTGATTTATGGATGACCAGAAGATTTGGGGGTTATTTTGATTAGCGGACCGGAGTTCCGCTGTAGCAACCCCTAACTGGGAAAAGTCAAAAGAAAAACAACAACAACTTTAAAGCTTTGTGCAATATGTTCTCTTATCTGTTTTAATCAAATAGTTTGTAGTGTTTCTGAGGTGCCTGTAGTTCTGAATGTTTGTCAGAGTTTTTTTTTCTCCTGTGTCCATTTTTGGGGCCATATCTCTTTGCTTCACAACTTGCTTTGTATGTCTGGATAGCCAAGGTGCTGGGTTGGTTGTGACTCTTAGTTCTAAGAGAAGCAAGTTCATTTAAAATTTGGAAAAATTCTATGAATTTGAGATACTGCATTCTCTAGTGGGGGTGTTTTTAAGCTGTTCCAATTGCATAATTTCAAGTTATTGATGAAAGTTTGTTTTTGAAAGAATGTTATATTTTGTATATGGTTATACCAATGTTGTTTTTGGATATGTTTGTGGTTTCATATGGCAAAAGTAGATATGTGCTCACTTAGCATGTCTGGGTAGATGACAGAGGAAATAATATTCTTGGAGAGGAGACAAAGATTTTCTTCTACTCTTTTTGTTATATTGACTAGGACTAGTGATGAGCTGGGTTGAGGCCATCTAAATGTATGGTGTTAGTGAAGGAGTCAGAATTTATAGAAAGCCAGTCAGTGTTTAAATCACCTAGCATAGTTTTCTGAAGGATGTTCAATGATACCCAAGATAACAGATATTTGACAGTGTTGATATTGTTGTGTGTGTGTGAGGGGGGGGGGCAAGGGTGGAATGTATATTGCAGTGGTACATACAGACTTCTGATTATGAAGTTTAAAGAAGGAGATAACTTCTCTGCATTATTACATTGAGTGAGGTTAAACATAGAGATTGCGAGATCCAGAGTTGTTTTGTAGATACTGTGTATAATTGTCTGGGAAGTGATACGCAAACTAAGTATAGACTTCTAAGAGTTGAGTGCAGATATTTGTAAGGTTTATGATAAGGAGCTGTAGGTCTGTGGGTAGTAATGGGTGGAAGAAAGTGGAAGAGGTGCATATTTGGTGGTATATAAGAGTTTTGGGAAAGGTTTATTGGGCCTAGGTTTGGGTGACTATCTCTACTCAATGTTAGGGTCAGTGTGCTGTAGTAGTAGTAGTAGTAGTGAAAAAGCCACTTACATTGCATTTTATGCTTTAAGCATAGTTTCTAGTACAGGGGTTGTTTGCCATTAGTAGTTATTGTTGAAATAATTGATGTAAGAAGTGATGAACAAGTTAGGAGCTATGATAGAGTGAGTGTGAGCTATATTTAGGAATAGAGTATGGGAAGTAGAGAAAGGATGATAACATGTGAGGAGATGATGATAAGATGTTAGATGTGTTAGTACTATAAGGAGTACTACAACAAACGTCTGTAGCAGTAACACTACAAGTGAATGGAGGAGGTGTTACATCATTATTGGGCTTACAGACAGAAATGTACTGCAGTAAGCTGTTGGCATAGATGTTGTACAGACAGTTATTGGGCTTGTACAAGTTAACAGAGATAGAAATGTACTACAGTTAGCAGTTAGCTGAGTTTATAGAAGTAGTGGTGAAGTGAGACAGTGTATTCCGTACAGGACTTGTATAATGTCTATAAATTAGACGTGAGATGGAGGGAAGAGAGTGGTCTGAGTAACTCTGGAGTTGTAGTGTGATTGGTGTACTAGTATGGGTTAGCAGAAAGAGTGTGGAAAAAGATTAGGTGTGAAACAGAGATGATTTGCTTGTGTTTACTAGTGGAAGTATGTCAATGGGAGATTTGAGTAAGTCTACTAAAAATGAACCAGTAACATTGAATCACACTGTCTTTGCTAATGATTATGCTCACTTTTGCAGTTCATTTTAACTGAAATAACCAAAGTCTTTCCAACAATTTACTCCCTCACCAGTGAAGAACAAGAACCTTCTTCCCCTTAGCTATACCCTCTAACATGTCATGCAGCAACTTTTCACTTCAGTGAAATTTCAGTATAACAGACCAAAACCCTTCTTATCAAACTCAACAATTTAGGGTCTATCTAGCTATCTACATACATACATACATACATACATACAAATATTTCAAACATGAGCATCAATGCCCTTCTAGCCTGCCAATATACCAAAACAGTTGTCCCCATAATAAGTGCCCAGGCAATTCTTAAAAAATATCTAAAATAGTCTTTGCTTTAATTCGTTTTGATAGTCTATTCCATGCATGACCTTCTCTCTCAGAGAACCAATTATTACACTTCTCATTCCTATAGAATCTTCTACATAGGTTGTGTGATGATTCTCTATTACTTTTTGATAACCCCCAAACATTCCCAAAGGTAGTTGTCTCTAAATCCCCTATATACCTGAATAAGATCTCCTCTTAAATTTCTATATGAGACACTGTACAAGTTCAGATATTTTAGTCTTTCATAATAACTTAAATTTTCATATCCGTGGATGCCCTTGGTATATTTCTGCTGTACTCTTTCCAGTTTACTAATGCTTGTTTTCTTATAAGGTTTCCATATTCTTATTCCATACACAATTTTGAGTGTAATGTAATTAGCAAACAATGACTTCATCATTTCTGATTTCCTAGACTTTATATGTCTTTTTTAATACAACCTATAGTTCTATAACTATCATTAATCAATTGGTTGATATGACTAAAAAACTCAAAGATGGATCTACCCTTATACCTAGGTCCTTAAATGAATCTACAGTTTCAATCACTGCATGCTGTATTAAATATCCACTGTAGAGCACAGTGTGTGATGTGTCTTTAAGAAGCATAACAAGTGATGAATGTGCATGTATAAATAGCGGGCATGTGTTGTACCTAGTGCCATTTTGAAAGTGCAGCCAGAGAGTAAGCATTTGACAATGAATGTAGTTAGTTTGTATATAAGTTACCCAAGTTGAAGTTAATAGCTATAACCGTAATGTGTTTGGATATAATAAAACTGCTTGAACAGAACCCACGAGGACTTATCTACTACATCCAAGACAAAACAACAAGACGAGCGACATGGTGTCAGAACTGGGATTCCAGAGATTGATATTCAGAGCCACGAGGTGCCGAGATAACAGTGAAGGTAAACTAAGAGAAACGAGCACGAAAAAGAGCCAGAAAAGAGTCAAAGGTAATGGAAACTTGCATGAACAGTTTACTTTATAAAAAAGATAAAATGAAGCATTACAAGGGCACAAACCATATTATTAAATAAGTGAGAGACACAAAAGGTTTATTAAATGAAATGTTTGAGATTAAGATATTAAAGCAAAATGAGTATGTTTAAAGCAAAACAAGTATGTGTAAAGCAAAATTAATGTGTTTAAAGCAAAATGGGCATGTTTAGAGTAAAATGAGCAAAAGAAAATTATAATGGACATGAAAAGAGATTAAATGAGCAAAACAAATATAACATGGGTAAAAAGGGCACATTACACATAAAGCAAGATGACTGCATGTTTTTTGGCAAAGTGCTGTGTTTTGTCATAACTATGACTTTGTATTGTATCAAGGGCATAACTAGAGTTATTCAAAGTAGCTCAAATTGTGTAAAAGTGCTTACAGTGTGTGCTTATTGCTGCGCATGTATTCCAAAGAGTTTATCTGTGTGCAAAGTGGGACTATTTTGTAAAGTACAGTCAAAGTATGGCCATTTCAAAAAGTTTCTTGTGCTGGGTGTGTCTGTTCGCAAAGTACCACCATTACAGAGTGATTTTTGCACTGTAAAGAATTACCTAGCAAAGTACTGCCATTTTGGGAAGTTTCAGTGTGCCGTGTACTGTTTATTCGCAAAGTACCATTACTTTGAAATGTTTCTTGCTCCAAGCTTCTTTTGACCAATTTATTTGCACAGTTCAGTTATTTGAAATGTTTCTTAAAATGATGATAAATTACTTTTGCTGTACGACAATTTCAACAGTGTTAAAGTGCCTGAGAAAGTTATTTTGCAAAATTAATTTATTTCTCAAAAGTCAGTTATTTTGCAAAACTCAGTTATTCAGAGGCTTGTTGTGCCATTGAGCAAAGTTACAAATACTGGCATACATTTCTGGCATATGTGTATGTGTGTGCATTTGTGCATATGTGCAAATCCTTCACTGGTATGTGTTAATATGGCAGACGGAGTTCAAAAGCCTTCACCACTTGTATTTGATCAGAATACTGCAGAGAATTGGAGAACAGTTGAGCAACAGTACAATACTTTTATACAAGCAGCTTATTCTGACAAAGATGCATGCACCAGGGGGCATTCATTGTGTTAAACCTAGCTGTGTCAGAGGCCATTGAAACAGAGCATTCATTTGTGTATGCACCAGCAGTATATGAGGGAGAAGGTGAAAAATCATCATATTATTGTACAGGCTGAATCAAGGGAAGACCCCGAGTGTTTGAAGTGTAAATTCAGAGAAATGTGCAAACCCCAGGCAACTATTACATTAGAATGGCATTTGTTTTACAGAAGAGATCAGAAACCAGGGGAGACTCTTGCAGCTTATATTACTGACCTGATAAACAAAGCTAAAACTTGTCACTTTTGTGACTTAAAAGATGAGTTAATAAAGGACAGGCTTGTGTGTGGCATTAGTAGTACTCCTGCGAGAAAGATTTTGCTTCATGACAGTGATTTAACATTGAGTAAAGCCATTGAGATTTGGAAAATCTGTGAAGTTACAGAAAGACACACAAATATGCTTACAAGTGACAGGAGCATGATTTCATCAGGCTCCAGAGCAAATGTAGATAGCATGCAACACATGCCAAGCAGAAGTAGACCTAAGCATTTGGCAGCCACAGCCCCTGCTAGTTCATCAGGGAAACCACATAGTTTTCCAGCAAGTTCTAAGAAAGGAACATGCTCAGTGGTGTACAACCATGAGTCAGCAAAGCCCAAATCCAGTCTTATTGTTAACTGTCACAATTGTGGTGTAAATCATGAGTCTAAAGGAGAGAAATGCTTAGCATTTGGTCAGGAATGTCACAAGTGTTAGAAATGAAAACATTTTCAAAAGTTTTGCAAATCAAGTAAGCCCCACACAGTTAGAAAGAAAGGTCACTCAAAAAAGCAAACTGGTCAAGTGCAATTGCAGCAGTCCTCTTTCTATGTAGATGGTACATCAGTAATTGGTAAAGGGTTGACACAGTGAATTTATTGACAAGGAAAAAAGTGTTTTGTACTGTTCAGATCAATGGTAAATTCACAGAGCTCAAAGTAGACACTGGTTCAAAGTGTAATGTTATATCTGCAGACACATTTGCGAAGGTGAGAACAGGCAACTCAATATGGCAAGTAGTGCGAAACTAGCTGCTTATGGAGGTGATGAAATTCAAACTGATGGCATAGTAGTACTTTCATGTTATTTGGCTAAGAACTGTTACAACTTGTTATTCTATGTAGTTCAAAGACCTGTGCAGTCATCGTTGGGTCTCAGACAGTTTAAGGATGAATCTGCTTTCTTTTACTAAAGAAGTTTGTAATGTATGCACATATCCTAGTTCCAAGTTTTCTGAAGCCATTTTCTCAAAGTTTTCTCAGAGCATACTGATGTTTTTGATGACAAATTGGACAAACTTACAGTTGTGTATTCTATGAAGTTAGACCCAGAGGTCAGTCCAGTAGTCAGACCAGCAAGAAAAGTTCCAATAGCTATGCAAGATAATGTCAAAGCTCATTTGGATAAAATGATGCAGCAAGGTGTAATTTGTCCAGTTACAGAACCAAATGAATGGGTGTCCATGGTAGCAGTCCACAAGAAAGGCTCAGATGAAATCAGAATATGTATTGACCCAAAAGATTTGAAAAAAACATTAAAGAGACCACATCTTCCAATGTGTATAGTTGAAGAGGTCGCAGCCCTAATACTGAATGCCACTGTTTTTTCTAATTTGGATGCAAACATTTGATTTTGGCAAGTGATGCATGATCGCAAATCCTCATTACTGACCACTTTTGGTACCCTGTTTGGCAGATATAGATTCCTGAGGATGCCATTTGGAATAAATTCTGCAAGTGAAGTCTTCCAGCATGCAATGGAGCAAATTTTTTCAGGTTATCCTTGTGCCATAATAGTAGATGATTTATTGGTTGGAGGAAATGGTGAATTAGTGCATGACAGAAACCTTAAGAAAGTTCTAGACAGAGCACGAGAAGTGAACTTAAAGCTTAATCCTCTAAAGTGCAAATTCAGACTACCAGATGTTACATATGTAGGTAATTTATTTCCTAGCACTGGCTTGTGACCAGATCCGTCCAAGCAAGCAGCCATTCTTGAGATGCCAGCATCAGATAATATTCAGGCTCTACGTTTTCTTAGTATGGTCAACTATCTAGACAAGTTCATACCAGATTTTAGTGAATTGACAGCACCTTTAAGGGAGCTAATGCGGAAAAATATTACATGGTCTTGGTTGGAACAACACCCGAAGGCATTTGGAAGCCTTAAGCAGAAAATTGCCACCTCACCTACATTAAGATACTATGATGTCAATAAACTAGTTACTCTTTCCTGTGATGCTTCAAAATTTGGTCTTGGCACAGTTATTCTTCAGGAGGGTAGACCAGTAGCCTGTGCATCTAAAACACTTACCCAAACTGACATGCAGTATGGTCAAATTGAGAAAGAATGTTTGGCAATAGTATTTGCATGTTCAACGTTTCATGATTATATCTGTGATTGAGCTATTCAAATTGAAACTGATCACCAACCTCTAGTTACTATGCTAAAGAATCCTATGCATTCCACTCCAGTGAGATTACAAAGAATGATTCTCAAATTGCAAAAGTACAACTTCAAAATGGTCTATACAAAAGGCAGACTTTTTTCATCTGTCTGATACCTTATCTAGATCACCCAGAAATACAATGGAACAGCTTGTTACAGAGAATTTTGACTTTGATGTAATGGCAGTCTGTATTTTTTCTACCAAGAGACCTGAGCTGAGAGATCATACAAAGACTGATCCAATTTTGCAAAAGCTCCACCACTACATTAATGTTGGATGGCTGTCAAAGCAATCTAGTGTACCACCTGAAGTGCAAACCTATTTTCCTTACAGAGATGAGATGTTGATGAAAGATAGCATTATTTTCAAAGGTCCTAAAACTGTTGTTCTTGCTTCCTTACAACATGAATACATCTAGATTTTTCATAATGGTCACCCAGGTTCTGACTCTACCAAAAGAAGGGCAAGAGAACTAGTATTTTGCCATTCACTAGTGAAAGATATTGATAAAGTACTTTCTTCTTGTTCAGTATGCAATAGTACTAAACCGCATTTGCAAAGAGAACCACATCAGCAAAGTCAAGTTCCTGAACTACCTTGGTCAACAGTTGCTACTCACATATTTGAGTGGAACAATCAGCGTTACTTAGTATTGGTAGACTCATTCAAACTAGTTTGAGATTGACTTACTACCTAATCTAACATCCACTACTGTCATTACCAAGTTAAAATGTCTCAGTCCATGGTAGTCCACACAAAGTTATTTCTGACAATGGTACTCAATTTACTAGTCAGTTATTTCAAAATTTTCAAGAGAATGTGACTTTGTACATGTTATTAGTAGTCCAGAATATCCACAGTCAAATGGACTAGTCGAACATGCACTGCAGAGTGCAAAGCAATTACTTGAAAGGTCAAAGTGTGACAATACCAATGTCTTTTTGAATCTACTTAATCTCAGAAACATATCCCATGACAATATACTTAGCTCTCCTGCTCAGACTTCTGTCTAGGTAAACCAAACAACATTGCTTATTAATTCCCGTTTATTGAGGCCTATAGCTAAGAATAACAGAACCATCAGAGCCCAATTGTTTAAGAAGCATTCTATCCAGAAGTCGAATTATGACAAATTGAGCAGATTGCTCTGTCCGTTGAAAGAAGGAGAGACAGTGCAGATACAAACTATGAAAGGTTTCGACCGGATTGGTCAGGTAACAGGTATATGTACAGACCCAAGATCCTACTTTGTAGAATACGAGGGTGTGCAGTACAGAAGGAATTCCAAGCATCTCCTCCCTGTACCAGAATTGTTATCGCAGCATGTAGACTCTAGATCTCAGAGCAATACAGACATTGTTCCAGTTCCAGAACATGTCATAGAATGTTCTCGGTATTCCAAAGATCGAACATTCAAAAGAGGCAGCTCCAGCTGCTAAGCCTGGATCCCAGTTTTACATCACATCACACAATTTGGTCACACTTCCAGACCGAATGTGAGATACACGGCGACTTGGATATAACTGTATATACATACATAGTTTTGTATAATGCATGACAAAAAAGCTATTTGTATTATTTGCATGTTAACTGATATCATGTGCATCGCGTATTCTAAAAAAAGGGAAGATGTAGAGCACAGTGTATGATGTGTCTTTAAGAAGTATAACAAGTGATGAACATGCATGTATAAATAGCAGGCACGTGTTGTACCTAGTGCCATTTTGAAAGTGCAGCCAGAGAGTAAGCATGTGAGAATGAATGTAGTTAGTTTGTATATAAGTTAACTAATTTGAAGTTAATAGCTATAACTGTAATGCGTTTGTATATAATTAAAGCTGCTTGAACAGAACCCATGAAGACTTGTCTATTACATCCAAGACAAGACAACAAGACGAGCAACATTCACCTTTCAATTTATGTCTCCCAGATCTCATATGCTTTGTTTTTGATGTATTTGTCAGCATATTATTCTCCTGTGCCCAAATGGTCACTTTAGTCAAGTTCTTTTGCAGACATGCCCTATCTGTAAAACATAATCAATTTACCCAATTTCAAATCATATGCATAAACACTGTAGAACACCTCAGATGAAAAAGATAGATCTGAAAGATGCAGTCTAAACAAACATGGGCCTAAGACAGGGTTCCTATCAGTTCGTCGAAACTTCAGCAGTTCGAACACCATATGTTCGAACTGTGAAGTTCGAAAACTGATTATCGCGAAGCCACAGAACACCGAATTCTTTTCCAGGGAAAGAATTTGGTGGGCCATTTCTGTGGCTTTGTGATTTTCAGCACTGTGGTGGAAAGTTATGGGTCAGGTTCAGGTAAATGTGTGATTGTGTGGACATTAGGGCGTGAGTTAGATGAGTTAGAGTTAGGCCGCGGGTGAGGTTGGTGTGCGATAGTGACAGACTTTGGGGTTAGGGTGGGATAGGTGAGTTAGGGTTAGGGCGCAGGTCAGGTGAGTGTGCGATAGTGACAGAACTTAGGGTTTGGGTTAAGGTAAGTGGACAGATAGTGGTGTATGTACAGTTTAGTGTAGGGTTATATGTAGGATTTTAAGTGTATGTGCATGGATTGCTTTTTTTTTTTTTTTGGTGTGCTTGTGTTGTGTGTGGGTTTCTTGAAACAGCAATTTTCTTCCCTGGGAAAATAATCGCTGTTCTAAGCCTTCAATGGTTTTGCACTTCGAGGTTAGAAGTTTGAAAATATGGTGTTTGAACTTCTGCCATTTTGACGAAGTGATATAGACCCAAGACAGAGCTCTGTGGGACACTCTGACAGTAACCTCAAATTTCACCGGTCCAATTGCTATATGATACTTGCCATGTCTTATTTGTAAGCCATGCAGCTATCCAGCTTATGAAGAGTACATCAATACCTAGTTGTTCTAATTTACTAATCAATGTTTTGTGTATGACCCTGTCAAATGCTAAAGTTAAATTTATATAAATTACACCACAGCACAATTTTTCATTCAGAACTGTTATTATATTGTTATAGAGCATCACATTACAGGTGGTAATTGATCTATTTTCAATATATACATGCTGATACATGGTTTCAAGTCCCAACCTTTCCAATTCTGACAGTGACTTATTCAATATTACCTTCTCCATTATTTTTCCTCCAAATGAAAGTAGACTTAAGAGTGTGTATGACTGTGGGTTGTCCTACTCTCCTTTCCCTTAAAGACATATTTAATAAGGGCACGTCTCTAACCTTGAGGCATCTCTCCATAATTATATGACCTAGTAAATAATAGATATAATAGTACAGTAAGTTCTTGCTGAAATGTTCTCAGGTCATTTTTACTAATTCCATCTCCTCCCTGTGCGTTCTTCAGATCCAATTTGCATAGTTCTTTTTCAGTATAATCTAATTTGATTTCAGTATCTGAGGTTAGCTGGATGTCACTAGGAAAGGGTATCACCCCCCATTGTGGAACCAAACTGTTTTGCATATTTTTTGTAAATATATCTATAAACTGTTGTGTCTGAGAATAAATTTTAGAATCTACACACAGTTTATCAATTTGTATGTCTTTACTCCTTCCACATCTTATGTATCTATAAAATGTCTTCCTATTATGCTGAATATCTTTATATAAAAATTCTTTAACTTTTTTCTTGATCTTGTCTCATACTATGCTTAATTTGTCCAATTTGTTTATTTCAGTTTTTAAAGTTGTAGTTCAACCTATTTTCTGTTTTATATATATATATATATATATATATATATATATATATATATATATATATATATATATATATATGTCTTTTACCTTAATCAAGTATCCTGTTCTTATGGAAATATATCTCCCTGAAGTTGTATGCCTAGATCCTGATGTTAAACATTTTTTTATATTTTTTTGAACTCAAATAATTTCTATTTCAAAACTTTCCTTCTGCAGTTTTCTTCTGAATGCATCACTCCAGTTATTTTTACATAGTGACTATTTTGCTTCCATATAATCTGCAATTAATCTTTTGTGCATTGGTTTAGATTTCAGTTTCGCAGAATTATCTAGCAACAAATTAATCTTTATAACCCCATGATTACTATACATCAACAGTAATAAAACTTGACATGAAGCAACAGTAATTTTTTTAGGAACACAATGTCTAGAATGCTCCATTTCCTTACAGTTTTTTTTACAATCTGAAGTAGTTGTTGTACCTGAATATATGTTGTGAATAATGTCCTTACTAATGTTGCTGAATCAGTATTATTCCAGTCTGTTTCTGATAAATTAAAGTCCCCAGCCGCTATTATTCTTCCCTCTAGCAATTTATTTATTTATGTTTGTTAAATGGGGCAAAGCACTGATCTCCACAGACCTATTTCATAGTCAGCCCAAGAGTGCAGACAGGTTTAGTGGATTGCTTAGAGTGACACAGTTAGACAATGGAGGCTGGGGAAATCGAACCCTAAATCTAGCAAACCTCATTACACCTTCCTAAGGCTTGCAACTGAAAAAAAATGCTAAAATTCTTACTCATATTTTTAACATCTTTCTCACCTCAGGCACTGTCCCACCAGCTTTCAAGCGTGAAGTTATAATCCCTCTACCTAATGTCACTACTCCTAATGGGCTGAAGGATTATGGACCTTTTTTCTTCACTGTACCTTATTACATAAATATTTGAAAAACCTTTATATGTGCAACTACTTAAGCACATTTTACAGCTGTGGCCTGTTATGTGATGCACAACATGCCTTTCACTCTGCCTTCTGTACCTTTACTGCCCTTGTGATAGCCACTGATACAATTAATTGCAACCTGAATGATGGATTTATTACTGCATATCTCTTTGTTGACATGACAATGGCTTTTGAAACAGTCAACCATAGTCTCAACAAACTGATGAAAATGTTGTAAAACAAAGTATCCAACAAAGGCGAGACTCGAAGACAAGGTTAACTGTTTAATCAATGAAGCGCTTTTCATTGTCGTATATACGGCAATGGAATCTGAAGAAGTTGCCGTATATACGACAACGAAAAGCGCTTCATTGATTAAACAGTTAACCTTGTCTTTGAGTCTCACCTTTGTTGTTGGATACTTCATTTTACAATATTTTCATCAGTTTGTTGTGCATTTTGTTAGTATTGTCTCAACAAACTCAAAAGACTCAACTTAGGAGATAACACTACTTGCTGGATTTGTAGCTAACTAAAAGAGAGAACCTTCCAAGTGCATAGCAATATCTCATCCTCTACTGCTGGTAAACTTAGTACATGTATCCCACAAGGGTCTGTGCCAGGTCCTCCTCTCTTTTCTCTGTTTGCTAATGATCTTCCCCTAGAATTACCAAATCTTAAATGAATAATGTATACAGATGATGTGCTACTCCTGCAATCCAGTACTAGCCAATGAAGTTACAGGACAATTTCACTCAGTTATGTGCCTCATCCACTTTTAACAAACTATTTATTACTTATTTATTTGGCAGTTGTTGACCGTAAATGTCTGACTGAGCAATAGACCTTTCTCAGCAGTTGCGCGAGGAGAAATTCTCCACAAAAGTAAAAGAAAATTAACATAGAGGTTTAACAAAAGATAACTAATTTGCCAAAACATTACAATATTAAATAGAGAAATATACACTTGAATACAAAACAATAAAGCTGTGCATTAATAGAGAACAAAGTTTGCTGTTAGTGGTTAAGAAATTAACATGAAACCAATCTGATATTTACATTTGAGGAAGGGACTATAGAGATGTGAACATGCAGAGTATAGGGAAGGAAAAGTATTAAACAGAGAAAGAGAAAAGGGGGGCAGTGCTAGAAGGTTGAGATAGCTGAAGCAACCAGCAGAAAAAGAGTGCAACAAGGAATAGACCAAGTTAGAGGAGGCTGAGTCAAGAGAGTTAATGAGGACAAAGAATAGAGGGATCCAAAAAAAAAAAAAAAAACACATGAGCTTAGAAGGTGTTAGATGAAGAAGAAGCAGGCAGAGTTTTTACATTGCCACTCACCGTTGTTAAGTAGATAAACTTTGAGAGCTTTTCTGAATTCATGTGTGTGAGTTATATTTCTAATGATCAAAGGAAGCTTATTCCAAACTAGGGACGGATTGTAGCTATAAAGGTATTGGCCTATAGATGTTTTAGGTTTATATATGTCTAAGTGTTGTTGATCAGCACTCCAAGGGTTGTAGTTGTGGAGTATACAGAGATGAAAGAGGAGATATCAGGGCAGAATGAAGGCTTATAAAGGATAGAGTGAATGACAAGAAGTTGGGATGATAACAGTTAATTAGAGAAATGTAACCAATGTAAGGTTTTAACTACTAATGAAAACAACATCATGGTCTTTGCTTCAGCCAACAAATTACCCATTATCCCTCCTATTCTCTTAACATAGCTTACTGGAAACATTTATTTATTTATGTTCATAGGTTCATAGGTTTATACTAGGCTATCTGCCCTAAGGCATTTATAAGCCTAGCCCAGAGTTTTTGTGGCTTACGCCACCCCTTATGTTAAAAAATTCTGTGCCCATTAGTTTGTTGTGCCACTGTCCAGCAGTGACACAGAGATGATTCCCGGGGTAAACCTATGATCTCCCATCCACCGGTCAAGATTTCTCTTGAACAGAGCCAGCGAGGTGCTCTGTCTCACATGGACCGGGATTTTATTCCACAACATAGGGAGTCTCTGGGTGACAAATCTATCCCTCCAGCATGTCCTATTTATATCCGTGCTAAGGTTTAAGTCGCTTGCTCTAGTGGATCTGGTAGATTTGGATTTTTTGAGGTGGAGCATGTCCATTAATTCCGGGTTGGACATGGCCTTGTATGTCAGGCACAGGTCACCTCTGAGCAGACGGTATGCAACTGAATAGAGCTTGAATTTCTTCAGTCTGGCAGCATATGACAGATTTTGGAGTCCCTTTATCCTTTTGGTGAGGAACTTTTGGGGTCTCTCCAATTGCTACAGGTGTCGGGTGAGATACATCCCGAATGGGGCATTGTACTCGATCATTGGTCTGATAAGTGAAGAGTACAGGGGAACAATGACCTCACTTGATCTGGATGTGAATCCCTTCATGATCAGGTGGGCAATGTAGAAGGTTTTTCTAGCTGTTCTTTGTTAACCAGGTTAGTCCCACTAGTCTAGTGGCCTCTTTTCAGGGGTGATCCAAGGTAGTATTTATACTACTAGGGGAGATTTGACCACTGCACCAGAGAACTTCCCTATTCTTTTCAGTAGCTGCCATGGGATATTTTACATCCACCAGAGCCACCACCAACGCAAACAGATGGGTCCTAGGTTTAACATGCCATCCAAAGGATGACACACTTAGGACTGTAGCACCCCTCTTATGTTGCACCGCAGTGTCAGCAATCCATCCATCAGGTGTGGGAGTAGAACCAACTTCATTTACCAAAGGCGAGTATGCTACCTGTTGCACAACTGACACAGACCTAATATCACCTAACAGAAGTACATAAGCTTAATACTTGACCCTACTTTTTCCTTTTCCATACAAGCAGATTTTGTAACAAATAAAGTCCTTGCTTAATTAAACCTATGTTACAAGATCAATCACCTCCTTTCACACACTGCTTGGAGGGCCGTTACTAAAACTATTTTAATACCCAAACTGGATATGGCCTTCTGTGACTAGTTGTGCATTCAGCCCACAATACTTACAGAATACAGACTGTTGAGAATAAAACCTGCAGATTCATTCTATTAGTTGCCCCCTCAGATACACCACTGCAATTTGCTAAAAAAATTCCAGTTGTGTTTCAGTGCCTCAAAGGGCCACTTTTCTTCTAAGTACTTTACTGTGTAAGGTTTTAAACCAGAGACAGATTACAAGACAACCCTTATGTACACAGAAGTATGCAGGACAACAACTTCTCTCTAGTACGCCTTCCATTTAAAACTGCTGTAAGTGACAGACCCTTCTCTAGACTGGAACCTGCTACCTGGAACTACCTGCCTGCTGATATAAAAAATCTGGAAACCATTAAAAGCTTCAAAGATGCACTTAAAGAGCATCTCTTTACTGAATCTATCTGCAACTGCTACTATGATAGTGGTTAGTTACCTTACCACCCATATCAATAGTAACAGAATATATTTAAGAAACTTTTCTCAGCTTATTAATGTGGCTTCTTATATGCATGCATTTTACATGTATATAGAAGTTTATGTATTATATGTATGATTGCACTGTATTTTATTCATATCTTAGCTTGCAAAGGTTCAAAAAGCACTCATCCATTGGGTTCATGATTCGCAACAGTGTAATGTGGATGTATGTGTGTGTGTGTGGTGAAGCACCCTCCAAGAGGAAAAAACGCTGAGAGAAGAAGGGAGCCACTTTTGAGATTTTAAGTATTTTTTCTCTGTTTATTTGCTAAGTTTTTCTGCATAGCTGCCTAGCTTGAGCATTTGCTGGCTTGTTAAACTTGATTTCTGTATTAGTAGCTGTATTTAGAGCACAACCAAAAGCTGTTTGCTGAATTTCCTGTTTGCATTTAATTTTAAATCATTTTTTTCTTAAAACTTGCATATTTTCTGTGCTTGACCTAGCACTCTTGTGTGGGGTCATTTACTGCACTGTTATAACTTGATATTACTTGTGAACCTCTGCTATCTCTGAAAAAAAACAAAAAAAAAATCTTGCTTTTTTCCCACTTTTCTGAGAGTTAAAAAGTTCAGTTACAGGCTTGCTGTTCCTGAACTATTTGAAAGTTTCTGTGAGGCCATTTTTGCTTGGGCTAAAGGAAAGTCTCTCTGTTGATCAGTGGCAGTGAATAACATTGAGCAGCTTCCCTGCCCCCCATAGAGGTGGTTACTAACTTGAAACTGTAGTTTTATTGGCCACTAGGGGTCATTTCCAAAACTCCTTCATCTTCCTCTCTTAAAACCTAGTTGCCTCGTGGTTTGGGCGCCTTTTCAGGCTTGTTGGCTGTTGGTGAAGCACCCTCCAAGAGGAAAAAACGCTGAGAGAAGAAGGGAGCCACTTTTGAGATTTTAAGTATTTTTTCTCTGTTTATTTGCTAAGTTTTTCTGCATAGCTGCCTAGCTTGAGCATTTGCTGGCTTGTTAAACTTGATTTCTGTATTAGTAGCTGTATTTAGAGCACAACCAAAAGCTGTTTGCTGAATTTCCTGTTTGCACTTAATTTTAAATCGTTTTTTTCTTAAAACTTGCATATTTTCTGTCTTGACCTAGCACTCTTGTGTGGGGTCATTTACTGCACTGTTATAACTTGATATTACTTGTGAACCTCTGCTATCTCTGAAAAAAAACAAAAACAAAAAAAAATCTTGCTTTTTTCACACTTTTCTGAGAGTTTAAAAAAGTTCAGTTACAGGCTTGCTGTTCCTGAACTATTTGAAAGTTTCTGTGAGGCCATTTCTGCTTGGGCTAAAGGAAAGTCTCTCTGTTGATCAGTGGCAGTGAATAAAATTGAGCAGCTTCCCTGCCCCCCCCCCCCCGTAGAGGTGGTTACTGACTTGAAACTGTAGTTTTATTGGCCACTAGGGGTCATTTCCAAAACTCCTTCATCTTCTTCTCTTAAAACCTAGTTGCCTCGTGGTTTGGGCGTCTTTTCAGGCTTGTTGGCTGTTGGTGAAGCACCCTCCAAGAGGAAAAAACGCTGAGAGAAGAAGGGAGCCACTTTTGAGATTTTAAGTATTTTTTCTCTGTTTATTTGCTAAGTTTTTCTGCATAGCTGCCTAGCTTGAGCATTTGCTGGCTTGTTAAACTTGATTTCTGTATTAGTAGCTGTATTTAGAGCACAACCAAAAGCTGTTTGCTGAATTTCCTGTTTGCACTTAATTTTAAATTGTTTTTCTTAAAACTTGCATATTTTCTGTCCTTGACCTAGCACTCTTGTGTGGGGTCATTTACTGCACTGTTATAACTTGATATTACTTGTGAACCTCTGCTATCTCTGAAAAAACAAAATAAAAAAAAAAAATCTTGCTTTTTTCCCACTTTTCTGAGAGTTAAAAAAGTTCAGTTACAGGCTTGCTGTTCCTTAACTATTTGAAAGTTTCTGTGAGGCCATTTTTGCTTGGGCTAAAGGAAAGTCTCTCTGTTGATCAGTGGCAGTGAATAACATTGAGCAGATTCCCTGCCCCCCGTAGAGGTGGTTACTGACTTGAAACTGTAGTTTTATTGTCCGTTTTGGGTCTATTCCTGCTTCTTTCCAGCCCCTGCTATCAAGCACGCTTTAACGTGCTTTAGCACAATTTAGCGCGGAGTTGCCACTAAAGCAGCATCGGGCAGCGCCGGTTAAACAAGGTTAACTCTTTCTGGTTCCAGAAAGTCTGTTCTTCAATTTTTCCCTTAGAACTGCTCTGTTAGGAACCTAAACAGTTTACACCTTCACTAAAAAGTGCAGCACTTGTTCCAAATAGCTTTTTCTTCTCAAAAAGCTCAGCACTTGTCTTATAAGCATATCCCTTGTCTTATAAGCATTCTCTTTGCAGGTCACTAGCAAAACCCCCCAGGAGTGCCCACTTCCCTGCTAAGCCCACTACTTTTCTGTCTCATACCAACTCATAAATCTTTCTAGCATGTCGAAGGGTCAGATGCTGGCGTCCTCTCCTGCCCAGTTGGTGAATCTGGGAATTCTGAGACAATGTTACAATTGCCTCATGTACACGGACAACCCTCTCCTCCTCCCACATAACACTAACACTTGCGAGAGATGCAGCTATTTAGCCAAACTGGAGGCTGAGCTCTCTCAACTCAGGACTGGCAAGACCAGGCAGGAGGAGAAGGCAACTACACACACCACAATACCAGTCTCACATAACTCAACCACACCACTGAATCAAACACATAAACACACTAAGACATACTCGGAGGCTCTGAGTAAAATTTACCTAAACAGCAGAGGCCTCCAAAGCAGACACCCAAGCAACTGCAAACTCAATACACCACACAAACAACACATAAACAACAAAATCAGTGTGCAAAGCAGTCACTGCCCTTAAGGCCAAATACAACACCAAACATACTTGTCATAGGTGACTCCATAGTCAGACACACTGACGTCCCACTCACCAGGCTGAACAAGGAGAAGGTCACGGTAAGCTGCCTATCGGGCGCTAGAATCCGCCACATAACACAAGCACTCAGGTCACTCCACGGCAGGTACAAGTATGACACAGTCATTGTCCATGCTGGTGTGAACGACCTGAGATTTACCTCCCTGGACTACATGAAAAGAGACATAGAGGAGCTCTCTGATTATGTAGCCCAGGCAGGTATGACCCTGACCCTGAGCAGTATCCTTCCTTCACCAAGAATGATGCCACAATATAGTGACAAGATGATAAGCTTTAACAATTGGCTTAATTTCTGGTGTCATTCAAAGGGGATCCAGTGCCTGTCTGCCTGGGATGACATGCTCGACAAGCCACGCTGCTTCGCAAGGGACGGCTTGCACCTGTCACCCCTGGGATTCTGGATATTGGCTAAGGCTCTTGCCACCCCCATAGTGCCTTTTTTAGGCAAGGCTCAAATTCTAAACCTACCACCCTAGAAAACAAAAATGTGAAGAAACTAAGGGTAATGCTGCACAATGCCAGAAGTCTAAATCTCAAAATACACGCACTCGTGGCCCTTCTCAGTATGGAGAACATCGATGTCTGTGCTGTGACTGAAACCTGGTTCAAGGCACTATCAGGTTTCATCTCATATCATGCGTTCCGGCCCCAAAACCCGGACCACACCACAAAAGGAGGGGGTGTATCCATATTCATCAAGGATACCCACACCTCCAGGTTGGTGGCTATGCACGAAGCATCGGAAACCATCCAGGTGCAATTAACCATAGGCAAAACTGCTCTACAATTTGTAGCATGCTACAGGCCACCCTCTCAAACTCAGGAAACCCACGCAGCCTTCCTGAAGACACTGGAGGGTATAAATGTATCACCAAACATCATCATATTGGGTGACTTCAACTACCCGAATATAGACTGGGAACATTACTCAAGCCCAAACTTTCTAGCCCAAAGGTTCCTGGAGTTCAGAAATTCAAATGCCATGGAACAACTAGTCACCGTCCCCACAAGAGGAGAAAATATACTAGATCTCATCATCACGAACATGGGGACAAAATGCTCCACACCGGAAGTATATCCCTCATTGGTGAGATCAGATCATAAACTAATCTCACTAGAAATCCACATCCCGCCCCCACCCCAAACAAAAAAGACCACAGTGAAGAACTTCTCTAAAGCAAACTTCACACTACTCAAGACAGGTGTGGTATCCTTCAAGGCCCCCGAGCCAATGGAAACCACAACCCAAGCTGCGGAAGCCCTTACAAATGCCTTCTATGAACACCTTCAGGACTGCATGGATCAGGCAATCCCAAATAAAACCAAGACTCTTTTTTATCAAGGGCAAACGTCCAGTCTGGTGGACCCCAGCCATAAACAAACTTTACAATAAGAGGAGAAAGCTATTACATGATAGAGCAAAATCCCAAAAAGGGAAGGCATCTTTGATCAGCACTAGCAAGAAACTACGATCCCTCATAAAATCATCCAAGGCCAACTTTGAGAGAAAAATTGCCATAGATTCAAAAGACAATCATAAGGCCTTCTTCAGCTATGTCAGAAACCTGGGTGGAAACTCCCAGATATGCTCAGAATTAGTCCAAAATGATACAAAAATCACTGAACCCACAGACATTGCCAACATACTGGCAGACAGGTTCAGCGCGAACTTCACCCCCCTCTCCCCCCCAAAAGGAGAGATAACTATCCCAACTGAGAGTAGCCTCCCAGACATCTCAAATGCGCAGGTGAAAGCTGCTCTCTCTAAAGCCAAAAACACAGCATCAATGGGACCGGATGGGGTCCCCGGCTGTGTGCTACATGAACTCAATGAAGAACTAAACCCGCACATAAGGCAGCTGTTTAATCTTAGCCTCACCACAGGATATGTGCCCAAGGAGTGGCGTACGGCAACTGTGGTCCCACTCCACAAAGGCGGTGCCTCTACGGACCCTGGTAATTACCGCCCCATAAGCTTAACAAGGCTGGTCTGCAAAGCTATGGAGAGGATCATAATGGAACTCATAAACAAGGACATAGGGGACTTGCAGACCTTGGACCCAACCCAGTTTGGCTTTGTCAAGGGCAGATCTTGCCTTTTGAACTTGGTCGACTTCTTCGAAACAGTCACCAAGGCCATTGATGAGGGAAAGGCAGTCCATACAGCCTACCTTGACCTTGCAAAAGCTTTCGACACAATACCCCACTCGGGTATTATAGAGAAACTTACCAGCTTAAATGTAAACCCATATGTCACAAGATGGGTTGCAAACTGGCTAAGGGACAGAACCCACAGGGTTAGAGTTGCTGGAGCCATGTCAGACTCCAAGCCGGTTACAAGTGGAGTCCCACAGTGCTCAGTCCTTGGCCCCCTATTGTTTGGCATCTACTTCTCAGAAGTACAGGCAAACATAGGAGGACTATGGCTGACAAAGTTTGCGGATGACTGCAAACTGGGTGCCATAGTGAATAGTACATTGGACACAGACATCCTTCAGAGGGGTCTCACGGAAACTGATAGCTGGTGCCAGAGCCATGGCCTGAAGTTAAACGCAAAAAAGTGTATAGTCATACCCTTCGGGAAAAACAAGGTAACCCCAAGCTACCATATAGGTGGCAACCCACTTAGCACAGAAGAGGTTATCAGGGACCTGGGGACCCAGGTTGACAGTGGCCTCTCGTTTGATGCTCACATTGCTAAAGTGGTTCGAAAGACCTTCTACATTGCCCACCTGATCATGAAGGGATTCACATCCAGATCAAGTGAGGTCATTGTTCCCCTGTACTCTTCACTTATCAGACCAATGATCGAGTACAATGCCCCATTCGGGATGTATCTCACCCGACACCTGCAGCAATTGGAGAGACCCCAAAAGTTCCTCACCAAAAGGATAAAGGGACTCCAAAACCTGTCATATACTGCCAGACTGAAGAAACTCCAACTCTATTCAGTTGCATACCGTCTGCTCAGAGGTGACCTGTGCCTGACATACAAGGCCATGACCAACCTGGAATTAATGGACATGCTCCACCTCAAAAAATCCAAATCCACCAAAACCACTAGAGCAAGAGACTTAAACCTTAGCACCGATATAAATAGGACGTGCTGGAGGGATAGATTTATCACCCAGAGACTCCCCATGCTGTGGAATAAAATCCCGGTCCATGTGAGGCAGAGCACCCCGCTGGCTCTGTTCAAGAGAAATCTTGACCGGTGGATGGGAGATCGTAGGTTTACCCCGGGAATCATCTCTGTGTCACTACTGGACAGAGGCACAACAAACTAATGGGCACAGTATTTCTAACATAAGGGGCGGCGTAAGCCACATAACTTTGGGCTAGGCTTATAAATGCCCTAGGGCAGTTAGCCTAGTATAAACCTATGAACCTATAAACCTATGAGCGTGTGTGAGTCTTCTGTCTGTGGCACTAACAAAAGCTGTATGATACACGTGATAGGTCTTATGGTATGTATAGGTTTGGAGTCTGTGTGTTTAAGTATGTATATGTATATACACATATTTATATGTTCATATATATTACACTCTCACACACAGACAGACACAGAATTATTCTAAACAAAATTGCTTGGCTGTGATTTCAAGTAAACAAACCACTTAAATATGTGCACTAACAATTCAGGTAGTTTCATGCAATTATACAACCAAAAAGTAAAATAAATATTTTGCAGGACCATTTCCCTATTTCTTTTATAATCTGTCTGAGATCATCGCAATCATTAAAAAAAATGCATCTTTTTCTTCTGAAGAGCTATACCCTGTGATTCAGAAATATTACCACCAGTGGTAACCTTTATATACTGTGCTGTGTAGCTGTTTTCAGTTCAGAGTTAGCCCTTTGACAGTGTTTTTACATGATTAGGTGCAGCACTGTTATGGGTGATCTCTGTGGCTTACTGTAAATGTAACTGATGCATACTGGTCAAACAGTATAGGATAATGAGTCATGATCTCCCCCAGAAATGACTGCAGCTTTGTAAATCACCACCAACTATATTAAGTAACGTGGCCAAAAGTTCACATTTATCCATTACTTTTAATGGGAGTAAGCACATTAGAGATAAATGCTGGGAAATATAGTAGACAGGTAGTGTTGGGGGAGTGTGAGCATGTGTGTATATGTGTGAATGCATGTGTCATTATGTGGAGGTATGAGTAATCTCAGGTGAGTATGTTTTTCTGTGTGTGTGTGTGTGTGTGTGTGTGTGTGTGTGTGTGTGTGTGTGTGTGTGTGTGTGTGTGTGTGTCCCTGCCTTGCTGGTCACAGTAAGAATGTCAGTTACGGGATAGGTAGAGTGGGTAGAACAGGCTTGTGTTTGTGTATGACTGAGTAGTAAGCGTATCCATGACTTGGGTTGGGGGAGGGTAATGTACAATGAGTGTCTCTGTGTGCAGTACTGTCTACAACTTTGTAGGTGTATATGGGATTCCCTGCATCACAACTCCCCCTAGACTAACAAGCACTGCATGCAACATGGGGGAGGGTGATAAACACTGAAGACTCCTATTAAATGCTACAATAATTCACTTAAAAATTAACAGAACAATAGATTTTGCAGCAAAAATCTGCAACTGCAGTAATAAATGTAGGAGACTAATATCAAGCATTATTGACTGACGGCATTCATTCAAAACAAGGACACAACAAACGGAAGAGGCAAAATCATGACGATTCTGGTAAATGTGGGGCAGATTTGTGGAAATATGGATGTGTGTGTGTGTGTGTGTGTGTGTGTGTGTGCGCACGCGTGTGTATGCGTGCATGTGTGTGTCCACATGTGTGTGCATTTGTGTGCACGGGTGTGCGTGTGTGTGTGTGTGTGTGCATGCATGTGTGTGCCTGTGTTCCTCTGTGTGTGTGTGCACGTGTTTGTGCGTGTGTACGTGCGTGTGTACATGCGTGTGTGTGTGTGTGTGTGTGTGTGTGTGTGTGTGTGCATGCGCATGTGTGTCTGTCTAAATGTGTTTAAGTGTGTGCACACACATGTGTGCATGTCTGTGTTTCAATGTGTGTGTGTGCGCGCGCGCGCACGCAAGCGTGAGTGTGTCTGTGTTTCAATGTGTGTGTGCATGCGTGCATGCGTGTCTGTGTGTGTCTGTGTGTGTGTGTGTGTGTGTGTGTGTGTGTGTGTGTGTGTGTGTGTGTGTGTGTGTTGTACAGACCAACCATTTTGGGCATCTACTGTGGTACACAGTATCCTCAAGATAGGACAACATGGATCACAGTATCCTCAATATAGGAGAACATGGATCACAGACTGTGCACCATAGCAGAGCTAGCCACTTGGTGTAAAATATGGTTCTAGGTGATTCAGTCATGTTGACTAAGATTGCCAAAATGAGTATGGGTAGTTACCAGTAAAAAGTGGGTTGAGAACCTGGCCTACTACAACCTACTCCAATGCCAGGGACCCATGCTAATGGTGGGAATATGTAAGCCAGTGTGTGCCTGCCATAAAGACCAGCAGCCCTGAGTCAATAAGCTACTGGCTGAGCAACTGAGTGCCTGCCATAAAGACCAGCGTCCCTGAGTCAATTAGCTACTGGTTGGTCCAATTGCCCAGCTTGTGTTACCTGGGATAGATCTGTTGAGAGAATGCTGGACATAAAACCAAAATTGAGAATTGCTACACTTAATGTAGATTCACTGACAGGATGCAACTTGGAAGTGGATGACATGTTGATATGGAGGAGGCTGGACATCCTATGTATCCAATAGGCAAGATGGAAGGGCAGTGCAAGGAAGCTGCTTGGTTTGGAATCCAGAGTCTACTACTCAGGAGGAGAACAGCCTAGAAATGACGTAGGAATAGAGGTGAGAGAGAGGCTTCAGAAGGCAGTGAGGGATGCCATCAGAATTAGTTACAGACTTATGGCAATCAGACTCCAGTGTGATGATAGAGTAATATTCATAATCTCAACAGCAGGGTTGTGACAGTGAGGAAAAGAGTGCATTCAGACAGCAGTTGTAGGACCTATTACATAAAGCAAGACAACATGAATTGGTGTTGTTAATGGGTGACTTGAATGCACATATCAGGACAAACAGAACAAGATAATGAGGACTGCCCAGGTTCACATGGATGGGGCAACAGGGATAAGGAAAGAGAGGCCATTCTGAATCAATGATTGCAAAGTTACCCCCAGTGAAACAGTCAGCCCACAGCATAAAACACTGGTTGCTACAATCATCTGCAAGCAGTGGTCAGACAAGCTGTAAGGTCAACAGAAACCAGGCTGAAGACATGGAAGTTGACTGGAGAGAAAGTATGACAGTTCACGGAATTACTGAGGACTATAGCACCTCAGGAAGAAGAGGAAAAAGGTGGAGTTGAAGAAGAATTGCAGGGCCTCAAAACAGTATGTATGAGGACTACAGAAATGGTATGTGGCCAAGACAGGTATGGAAATAAGGCACATAAGGAAAGCTGGTATGGAATGCAAAAGAAAGAAGGAATGCAGAAAAAAGTATGACATGGAAAAGATCAACCACGCTAGGAAGGAATACTGTTTGGCTAACAAAGAAGTTAAGAAAGGAGTCACAATAGCGAAGAACAGGGCATTAGAGGCACATTATCAGGTTGAAAGGCAAAGACAGAAAGATAAAACAGTCAGGCACCCTTCATAAGGGATGCCAGCAACAACCTGCTCACCAGTCATCAGGACATCAAAGGCAGATGGAAGGATTATTTCCAGCAGCTTCTAAATGAAAAAGTACCCCCATAGAAGCTGTACTTCCCCAAAAACAGCTTACGATGAGAGAGAAGAGGAGCCAACTCTAGCGAAAGTAAGAACAGCACTAAAGCAAATGATGTCAGGCAAAGCAGCAGGCTCAGATGATGTCACAGCTGATATGATAAAGATGTTGGGTGAAATAGGGGAGAAATGGCTACTGATGATACTCATAGCAGTGTGGAGAGAAAGGCATATCCCAGATGACTGGAGAATAAGCGTACTCATGCCAGTGTACAAGAACAAAGGGGATATCCACAACTGTGTCCAGTACAGAGGCTTCATATTCCTGCCACATTGCATGAAAGTTCAAGCGGGTGATTGATAAATGGATATACAGAGTAATGGAATGTAAGATGGGAGATGAGCAGTTCAGATTCAGGTCAGGATGCAGCACAACTGACCCAATGTTTACAGTGACAGAGTTAGATGAGAAGAAGCTAGGGACGTGGAAAGAGTCCAACTGGACATTCCTAGATTTGGAGAAAGCATATGACAAGGTCCCAAGAAAGCTGATCTGGGCAGTACTATGCTGGTTTGAAGTCCCAGAAATATTGGTAGAATTAGTGCAGGCTAGGTACAAGGACCCTGTGACTCAAGTACGAATAGTGTTTGGTCTCACAGAGGGGTTTCCAGTGGGAGCGTGTATGCACAAGGGTTCAGCTCTGAGCCCACTGCTGGTCATACTCATGATGGACTACATTAGCAAACAGGTCAGGTGGGACAGATCAACAAAGTTGCTCTATGCAGATGATGTGGCATTACAGGCAGACTCTGAGAAAGAACTTCAGTAAAGGATAGGGGAATGGAATGTAAAACTGAAGGCACATGGGATGAAACTGAGTACAGATAATACAGTTTTAATGGCAGAAATAGGGGAATCAAAAGAAACTTAGAACTGAGATAGAACGGAAGATAGTGAAACAGGTAAATAGCTTCAAGTACCTGGGGGGGCAGTGGTTGAGGAGAAGGGAAGTCTGAATGAAGAGGTCAAAGCTAGAATCAGAGGGGCTGCAGCCAACTGGCACATAATCTCAGGTGTAGTCTATGACAGAAGAATGCCAAAGAAGCTGAAAAATAAGGTGTACAAGACAGTGATACGAACAGTACTACTCTGTGGTACAGACACCTTGGCAGTAAAGGCAGAACAGATGAGGGAGCAGAGGTGAAGGAAATTAAGTACCTGAGAAGGGTGGCAGGATGCACACTGTGGGACAAATAAAGAAATGTGGACATAAGAGCAGAAGCCTACATAGCTCCAATTGCAGAAAAGATCAAAGAGAACCTTATGGTGGTTCAGACAAATGTGCAAAAACGTAGAAGGCAATCTGGTGAAGAAGATTTGGGACAGCCAGGAAGAAGGTAAGAGGAAGCAAGGACATTCAGCAAAGAGATGGATGGATTGTGTAAAAGAAGATCTGCAACAGTTAGGCAGGAGTGTAGAAGAAGGCAGGAGTGTGGCATTGAATCAAAAGAGATGGCAACAGTTAACACAATACCCTGACCCCATGTTGAAAATGGGAAAAAGGGGGCTAACAATGATGATGATATAAAATAATGCTGAAAGAGTCATAATCATACCGGATGACCGAAAATTAAATAAGCAATGAGGCAAAGTAAAAAGGAAGACCATTAGTATACTGGGATATATATAGGGAGAAACACCCTCAGTGCAGCAGTAGTATTGTTGCCTCACAGCAAGAGGTTCTCCCATTCGATTCTTGGCTAGAGTGTGGGGAGTGCCTTCTGTGTGGTGTCTGTATGTCCTCCCAGCGGTCAAATGGCATTCTGAAAGACATGTGTGAATGGGCGTGCCTTCGTTGAAGGTTGGGCGTCGAGCTGGCAACTCGGCACCGTAAAAACCTACTACCAATCATTAGCAGACCGGAGTTCTGCTATGGCGACCCATAACTGGGAAAAGCCGAAAGACAAACAACAACAACCCTCAGAACAAGTAAGAAATTATTTTCCATCATTATAGATGGATGATAGTGGTCCATCTGCAGTGTTACAGGTAAGACTGGATACTTTGTTTTCGCAGAAGTATAAATAATAGGAGACATTTCAAAAGAGGACAATAAAAATGTTGCAGAGTCTTCATTAGACTTCATATTAAGGAGAGATTAGAAGAGCTTTTATGTACAGTTTGAATTATGATACAAACAAGTGCCTCAGTGGAAACTGTTGAGTCCAGGTGGGTACCACATTTCAAAAATGACACGTATGAGAACAAGAGGAGACAGTCTGTTGAAACTAAGAGTTCAGGGGGGATACAATGAAGCATTTTTTTTTTTTATTAAAAGGGTGATTGATGATTAGATCAGATTTCCTGAAGAAGCTGCAGTGTTGTAAAATTATTTGTGAAACTATTAAATAACATATGGGACAGATAAAGGCAATTTTCAAGGAAGCGTGGACAAATAACCCATTGGTCAAGTAAGATCTCCTTTGTCTTTGGCACCTGAGCCTCACACTGGCTGTCACAGAAGTTAATTTTACCTCTCGAGTTTTCAAGATACTTGCTGAAAGATTTGTTAATTGCTGTATCAAGATCATCAGAATGAGTGCACTGACCCAGACTTACTTCCCCCAAATTAGGAGCTGTGCTCACGTCTACCCCAGTTATGTCACCGACTGCAGGAAAGGAAGATTGCAAGTGGTCTTCATACTTTAAAGTGGCCTCACAGAATTGTTTATTAGCTATGAAATGAAGGCATTATTCACCCATCCTCACCTCACTAACTGTAAAGCTGATGAATTTAATGAAGGAGATAACCTTCAAATGTGAGGCCTTAATGTATACTACATCTGCTACGTTATCATGCCCCTGTGTTTGATAATATCACTGCCGTTTTAACATGCTTTAGTATATGACTGGGTTAAACATAACTGCCCATGGTTCCTGTAAAATATGTGTTATCGTGCTACTGTTGAAGCTCTGTGTCTTGTATAAATGTCCTTTTTCTGGGGACCTGTCTGAAGCAATGAATGCCATTTTGTAAACAACGTGAATATAATACTACCCTTGTTTAATGTTATTTAGGAATATGAGTTTTACAGCTGTCTTAGTTTCAAGGGCTTGTTTCCACTGAATAAGACAAGCAGCATGCCTTCACAAACATTTCAAAGTAGACTAGATTCTGGCAGTTGGTACAAAAAGACATTTAAGGTTATATATGCAAGAGCAACAATTTATGAAAATGCACTTTGTGTACACTAAAGTGCCTTGTATTGGACACCCTCTTCCTGGGTCAGGTGCCATAGCATTTTGCATACGTATATTTTTTTAAGAAATGAAAAGCAGATAATTTTACAATAAATTGTGAGTATTCATCTGCTATTTATAAATAGCTCATACTTTCAGACCAGATGATGTATTGCAAAATAACAAAAAAATTAAATTATTTCCAGATTTATGTCACTTGCTTGCATATGTTATCTCTGATAATGTTATATATAGCTTTACTGGAACATGGTCAAATGAATTGCTTTAAAATGCACTTCCCATTCTATTTTGGCCAGATATTTATATACAACTTAATATACACTTAATATATATTGTTTTATTAATCTCAGAGAGGAAATGAAATGCTCATACATGCATATGTAATAGTCTCCTGTCGCCCCCTTGTGGACATTGCCAAGCCTGCTTTTTGCAGTCATGTCATGCTGTTGAACAAATTCATGACCATTGAACATTTTTGTCTTGTAAGGGATGTAAATGATGCAAATGTTTGCAGATATTTACAGCCCTGGATTGTATCAGACACCAACTGCATTGTCAGTTCCTTGTCTTTTTTCATATGAAATAATGAAAAGATAAATCTGTGATCTAACAGAAATTTTACTTTGTCTAGAAGTATTTTCTGAGCATACAGTTCCCTGAACTCACTTCATCTGCAGCTTTAATAGTGCTTTACTTGAAACCTTCTGTGACAAAACAAAGCACATCCATACTTTATGTACAAATAAATGCATGTCAGAGAGATTTATAGCATATTTTTCTAATAATTTCTTTTGCTTTTCTGTTTCTTTGTCATTTAGTTTAATGACTCCATACCACACCTGCAGCTTACTGGATTCCTGCTAACAGATAGCCACACAATCTATTTTTATTTATTGCCTTTATTTTTGGTTTATATATGTGTGTATATATATATATATATATATATATATATATATATATATATATATATATATATATATATATATATATATATATTCTGTTAATACTTGTTAGATAAAATGTATGTTTTGTTTCTACCTTATGTGCATATTGCTTAACTTTCCCCAGAACTTTCAGAACCTATTTTATTGTATATTTCAGGCCTAATTCTCTTTCTGTAAATATCATAACCAAAGCCTTTTTTCGAGCAAGTACAATATGACTAATCTGTTTATATCCAAGAAAATGAATGTGCACTATTTTGTAATCGTATCCAGATCAGGAACTCAGAAGGCTTTTTTGTTTTGTACATGCACTCGACTACAGACACTGGATTCTTAATTACAAGAAAATATATTTACAGATTTAAGCACTGGTTCACTGAATTTAATTTACTTCAAATGCATTTTTCTAGATAATATTTTCATATTTATCAACTCCTACATAAACAGGAAACTGCTGCATGCCATATGGAAACAGTATTAGGTCTCATTTAAAAAGGTTGCTTTAAAACATTCTTAAAAGTAAACAGATTGTGTTTCTTGTGCTGTTCTTTACTGCGTATAAAAAAGCTTAAAATTTAGTACTGCAGCTTCTTATCAGTAGAAATATTCATGTATGAATACCATTGAAACAGAAAACATCACTGCATTCAGAATAGGGAATTTCTGAAGTATTTAAAATATATTGGTTTCTCATATAGTTAGCAACAGACACAAATGCTTAAATCAGTGAAATCCAAGAAAGAGAAGGGTAAATACTTGAAACAGACAAAAAAATATTGAAGAACCAAGTATTTACCCATTCCTTGAATAATGACAGCCTCAAAGGTAAATATTGTTAAGTATTAGAAGATGTAAACTTGCAGCATACAGCACTGGTGATGTCACTCCATAAAAGTGATTCTACTGTTGACCCCGAAAACTACATGCCTGTCAGCTTGAGGATCCTCATTTATAAGGTCATGGAACACATTATAACAAACTTAATTAGCATAGATATTAAAAATGTCATCAGGCTGAACCTGCAAAAATTTAGTTTTGTAAAATGTAGATACTGTCTAATGAACCTGGTAAACTTTCTCAGAAAGGTAACACAAGTTGGTGACAGCAGTCACACTGCACATAACAGCCTACTTTGATTTGGCCAAGGTTGACACCATCCCCCATGCTAGCTTAGTTAATAAACTAATTGCATTACAAACAGATCCCTATTTGACATGATGGAAGGCAAAATTGGCTTAAAGGCAGAACCACACTCTGCAAGTGGCAGAGGCAGTGACAGAAAGCATGGAAGTGACTGGTGGTGTCCCACAGGGCTCATGCTGGGTGGCCACTCTTGTTTGGTATTTACTTCTCTGACCTACAATCTGAAAGCTAAGTCTTTAATCTGGGAGTTTTATTAAATCCCACCTCTGACACAGAAGCCTTCCAGCAGGAAGTTACACTTACAAATCTTTGGTGTATTTAAAAAGTCTTAAATTAAATGCTAAAAAATGAAGCATTGAAGCATTTTGCAGACAATATCCTCCCCATCCCAGCATATAGCATTGACAATATCCCACTTCAAAATGAAAATATAGTTAGAGACCTTGGAACCTGGGTTGCTAATTCTCTCTCCTTTGATCAGCATACAGAAATGGTTAGCTGGAAATCATTCTTTTTGACACAGCTTATCACCAAATGAATATCATCCAGATCTTAAGATATTGTTGTCTCTGTGTATTCAGACCTGCATTGTAGTTACTTTTCTGGCTGTAGCTGGATAACTTCTAAGTATAGTGTAATATAAGGTCTGAGCCAAACGTAAATGAGGGCGATTAGAGACATAAAAGAAGCAGTCCTTTTACAGAAGGTAAAGAAAATAACAGTGACTCTCCCAAATCCCATTATATGTCAGTGGCATGGAAATTCAAAGTTACTTCCTTATGTCTGGCATGAGTCATACAAAGTATTATGGGAAAGAGAAAGGGTTGAGGGAGTATAAGATCACATTGATACATCAAGCCCCATTGATAGCCATGTTGTGGAAAACAGGCTACAATTACAAATAAAGCACTTAGAGTGATTTTGAGGTGTTAAAATAGGCAAGGAAACAAAGAGTGGAAAAAAAAAACATTTTTTTTTAGTTCTAGAGTGGAGTTTTCCTTTAAGTTGATTTTTCAGAAAATGCTCTGGAATGGAAGGATGTGTGAAGGCTGTAAGAGGCACAACATCCCACACCATATAAGTGTTAATGAGTTAAGTAATGCATGCAATACCTGTGCCAGTGTGTGTGTGTGCTTTAAGGCATATTTTCTAAAAGCAGAAAACATTTTTTTTTTGTTTTTTTTTTTATCTGGCAAACCTATAAAACTGTCCTGCTTTGCTTCACAGGGATAGCCAGGTTGAACTAGAGGGAAGGAAGTTGTGAGAGAACACTGGATGTCAAGTTCCTTAAAATAATTGTGTAGAATATAAATATTTGTCTGAAAGTGTACGTTTTTGCTACATTTTATGCTCTACTGGGTGTTAAGTGGTAATCATAATTTAGTTATGCTGTACCTGCAAGTTCATTAATCAGTTGAAAATTAAAGTAAAAGCATTTGGTGGGCTCTAAAACATAGTACACAATGCCTAAGGATGGTGGGCATTTGAAAGACACACCTACATGCTTCAATTCACAGATCATAGCATGTGCATAGCAGCAGAGCATACAATGTACAGCTACTCAACATATATGTGTTTGAAAAGGGATAGGCTGCACCACATACAGTAGAATAAAGCCATGAATAAGATTCATGAATAATCAGTGATAGGTACCAAGATATCACAGACCACAAAAAAGACAACATTTTCAGTACCAGTACAAATATGCATGAACTATTGTAATGGACTTTAGCCCAGAAATATTTAATAAATTGTTAACCACCACTGCCTAGGCCACAGCAGCTATAGTAGCTATGTGGCATGACCGCACACAATGTGGAGTATCAACAGTACCTTCATCAGGCAGGACAGGCTGAACTGATTACACATAGATGGTCATACACTTGCTATGCATTTTGAACTGTGTTGAGGTTTGATAGTACAAGGTGCTAACAGACTGTCTCTTTCTTGCAAACAAGGATAATTAAAGCTATTATCATCTTAGTATCTGGCACTTTTCCAAAGCCTTCTGGAGATAGGACTGCGATACAAGAGATTTCAGACAGCCAAATGCTCTGCCAGTTCTTTCAGTGCCTGATGTCCCATGCAAGAGCATGCAAATGGACATCCTGACAAAAACAAAGCCAAGTTATGTATAGGGTTGCCACCTTCGTTCACGGCTAAAACCGGAGCCAAGCCATGCCCCTCGCGTCACCAGTAACCCTGCCCGCCCCACCCCCTCTCCTGCCAACATACCGCCTACTTTGTGATGTCACGACAGCATCACTCAACGGGTACACCCTCTTTTTTCGTTCCCGCCGCCTGCTTTTGGCTGATTTGCTATGCTTTTCTGTAAAAAAAGCATAGTAAATCAACGATTAAACTCCGATAGTCTGTTTCCTTTTTGAAACAGAATACCAGAGTTTGTACAGTGTTTTCCGGACTACCGGAGAATCAGTTTGATTTCCTGATAGTCCGGAAAAAAAACGGAGAGGTGGCAAGCCTAGTTATGTATGGTTTCCAGATGATATCATGACTCTGTTAGGTACCAGTGGTGCCTTTGATACCAAGCACATAATCATCCATGTTTGTGTTACAGGTAATGCCAATGCATGTTTCAACAGACATAGCTATCACTCCATCAGCATCCAGGTGGTAAGTAACTAGACTGGCAGTATAATGGGCATCAGTATTAAGCATAGTGCTGACAGCCATGATGCATGCATATGACACTCTTGTGCCCCTTGTCATGCTTTTAACTCTATCATCATCCCATATTGCTATTGTGTGGGTGAAACTAGCTTTCCCCTGGAGTCATGGTGAAAGCCATATTGTCCAGGATATGTTGGCAACATATGCACTGATTGTGGGTATGTAGTGGGTGATGTGATAAGCTGACCTGCCTCTAAAGTGATATAACACATGCCTATTCAGCTAAAGCTGATCTTCTGAACACATGATCTCAACTGGGGGCCCCTTGGGTACTTCCACTCCAAGTATCACCCTGTCACTGCCACCCCTTCTATCCATCCTTTTAGTTCATGCTATAGGCTTTTAGGAGTAGTACACACAGACTGACCTGTAGCTGCAATGACCTTACATTACAACAGGCCTACATACAACACTATGTTGACCCAAACCCAAGAAATTGTGTTGCTGTTCAGTTTTAGTTTTCCTCATATCTTTTCAATATACTTTCTTGACCAAGACAGCACAGTAACAACCATTTAGGAAATAAAGTCTATGCCACCATACACCATAAGAGTTGTAGATGCTCTGGAGTGTATTTTATAGCATTTCCCAACCTTTTAATCCAAAAGTGGCCTAAACAAAAATCATAAGAAAAATAATTTTTTTTCTTTCATTGAAGACATAGGTTGTACCCAAGGCTTACATTTCAAAGCTGACAAAATCAGTGGCGGCTGGTGACTTCAAATTAAAGGGGGGCTGCAGGAGACAGCTGAATGGTTGGGGCCAATGGGAAGGGGTGTGACCAACTAGAAAGGGGTGGAGCTATGCTCAAAACCACAACAACTGAAACTTTAATTAAATACGCTGCCCTGGGTACCAGACCATCATTACGAGAGTCCAATCAAGACAAAATGAAGTGTATAAGAAAAAAAATATTTCAATGCATTGGCTACATGACAACTTACTTAATATCTAGATGGAAACACAAAGGTTGTGAGGCATGAAAAAATGAATTGCTTTTTAAATACATTACTAGAATGCCAGTCAAAGACTGCAGTGGTTGTGCTGCGGTAACGTTGTCGCATCACAGTAAGACATTGTCCTGTTCGATTCTCAGCTAGAATATCTTCTGTGTGGAGACATGCGTGAATGGGCGTACCTTTGTTGAAGGTTGTGCGTCAGGGCCGGCAACTCGGCACGTAAAAATCTACTGCCAATCATTAGCAGACCGGAGTTCTGCTGTGGCGACCCCTAACCGGGAAAAGCTGAAAGTCACAACAACTGGAATGTCAGTCAAAATCAAGTATAAAATAAAACAAGCAGCACTCAGCTCAAACCACTTCTCCTTGCACTGCAGTTCTAATTATAATTTATATTCATCTTTATAAAATTACCAAGTAACATGCTGAAAGTAGCAATCTCTGTGATACCCCACTTGTAAAAATGTTTCTTATCCAAAAAAGACCTGCTGCCTGACAACTATCTACTTGTTTCATGGGGAACACATGATCAAAGTAAAAATGAACAGTGAACAAGAAACAAGCTCAAGATAAATTGCTTAAAGGATTACTGCACAAGTTATGGACCACACATGATAGATTGGCATACTGTTTAGTTTATGGGTAAAGCCTGCAAAGATAACTGCAAGTCTCCAACAAATGTAATGAGCTTCTGAAAATACTGTAATCCTGTTTTTTATTTCAAATACTGTCATATGCATTTCAGTACCTAAGGCTTATACGTTATCTAGTTATGTAAATATTCTCTGCATGGCAACAATGAAAAGGCTTTCAATGTTGGTAATTCTTTAACAGTATGCTTATTAAAGCTTACTTGCATCTTACAATCTCTGACAAGCTTACCTGATGGTCAATAAAGCATTGCTACTTTAATACAGAGCAACAGGGCACTGCAACAGCATGCATTTTCTGAATAATAAGAAGCATAAATCAACAGTATAAAAATATGACAGAAAACCAGAACATTCTGCAAAATCAAGGGCAGATGAAAAGCCACGGTCATACTTGTGGTCTACCTTGGATGGGGGAATACTCTGCACGCTTACACTGCATAACTGTTCCTTGCCTTGCTTGGACACATCCAGCGCCACTACAATGGGGAGTGGGGTGCAACAAGTAGGTCACAGTTTGAAATGTCTCTGGCTGACGGTGATGGCTCTGACACTCATATCTCTCAACCTCAGAGCAAGAAATCTGGACAAAGCCATACACAGAAGTGGGACACAGGCCCAAAAATAAAGACAATGTTTAAATATTGCTCTTATAAACTTAGAAAGATAAAAGAATAGTAGTAGGTCTTGCATTAGTATGAGTTTTTGAAGGTATGAAATCTGAAACTCAAATGTCTGCCATTATTTTCTAACTTCAGTCTTTAATGATTTGCTACTAATTTGCCAGAAAACCACAATTTTATGAAAAACATACCAAAAATGTTATGCAAAAATAGAAAATTGCCACACAATACAGCTGGGAACCTGTCAAAGAAGGGACACCTTTTTAAAATTAGTTCTGTTAACTTGAGCAGCTGACAAAATAAGGTCATCTACATGCATTTCTGAAATAAAAGTAATATAAAACTCTGATCATTACAGTTATTTATAATTGTAAACCCTCCACATTTTCTTCCAGAATTGCCATTTTGCAGAGGGATTATTAGGGGGAGAGCAACATTTTGAGCCAAAATTGGGGGCAGTTGAGAGGTTTGGATATTCCTAATTCTATAAAGCGATTTATTTGCACGTACCGCTTAACCTCTTAATGCAGGAAATCTGGACAAGGCCAAATATATTGGGGGAACATGCAAACAGTACTAAAAATTTCTCTTGTATAAACTTAAGACAGTTGATAAAATAATGGGTCTTGCTTTAGCATGCATTTTTCTGGAGGTTATGATGCCTGAAACTCAATGTCTGTCATTATTTAGTGACTTCATTCCTAAATGATTTGGCAGAAAACCACAAATTTTATGAGGAACAAACCAAACATAAGAAGCAAAAATATATTCATTCTAAAAAATTCTGGACAGTTGAGAGGTATAGTTCAGCCAGGGCTGTCTGAGTTTGCTGCCCCCCCCCCTCACAAAATCATGGTCGAATGGAGCGTCCCCCCTGCAGCCATTCCAATGTCCCATTCCTTGGTTATTTCGCCCCATTTGCCATAAACATTGTAATGTGCAAACTACTTCTGCAATGATATGGATTTCATTTGATAGTTTTCTTTTATATTTTACAGCATAAACCCTAATAGATATCAGCTAAACAAAGCAATGCAGTCTCACAATGAAAATAGACTTAGCGTTAAAACTTCTCTGCCCTTGAAACTCACATTCATTGAAACAGCATTGAAACCCACATTCAAAGAAAATACATTTTGCCAGTGGCAGATAAAGATTAATTTTGGGCTGTTTTCAAATCATAGGCCCCTTGAACACGGAACATACACATGCTCGTTAATACATCTTCCTGACTGTATTAAATTATGTTCCTTGTACAATACAGTACAGTTGAACTGCTCAATTCAGAACATTTCCATTATAAAAGTCTACTCAAACTTCAACAGCCCACCAGTATCAGTAAATATGCACTATCTCTGAAGAAGTAAAAGCCATCTAAATAATTCCACATTAAAGAAATCTGTTAACTAATGAAGAGGTCACTGCTAGCAAACAACTTTATATGTCATTGTTTCATCTACAAATAAAGTGTCTGTTGCCCTTGAGGAATAAATTGCTTATGTTGCATTAAAAAAATTATAATGCTAGTAATATCGCAATAGGGAATGGATGGCAAACTGATAACATGTTTATAGTTACTAGGTATCTTCACCAAAGAGGACTGCAGCATCCATCCCCTTTACAACAGAGCACAGTATCAGCAATGGATCTACCTACTGTGGGAGTAGAACCCACAGCCTTCTGCATCAAAAGCAAGTACACAAACTGTTGTGCTATTTACAATATAAGCAAACTCGGCATAAGCAGTACTAAACTTTTGTTCCCCTGCAGCTCTCAGCTCCTTGTGAAATCTACTCGACACTCAGCTGCATCTCTGAACTTTGCAGCACAAGAAATCTGGACAAAGCCAAAATTTATTTGGGGGGGACAAAAGCCCAAAAACTAGGGACACATTTTAAACCTTGCTTGTATAATGTTGGAAAGTTGCTAGAATAAAATGATGTGTTACCACCATACATTTCACTGCCAAATATTGAACCCAGGTCCCAGTGCAAAACAGCCAGAGCAACATACCATTATGCTAAATCATCTATTTTTATGAAAGAAAGGAAGACTGAAACTTAAATGGCTGCCATTTAGTGAATTCAGTTCTCACCATAGCTATCAACATCTTAGCATAAAACACCTGAACAAAGCCAATAATGGGGGAATACACCCCCAAAAATATTCATTGAGTTCAGTTATCACCATAGCTCTCAACCTTGGCACAAAAAAACTGGATGAAGCCAATAATGGGGGAATACAGTCCAAAAAATAGGGACAAATATCCACTAAGGACACCAGAGAAAACCCACACAAACACAGGGAGGACATGCAGACTCCATACAGAAGGCACCCCAGCCAGGAATCAAACCAGATAACACATAGCTGTCAGGCAACACTGCTACCACTGCACCACTGCACTACTGTCTGTTTTAAGAAACAAAAATACAGAAACAACAGATTTTATGAGGAACAGAACAAATATGAGGCAAAAATCTGCAAATGTTTTAGAAATGGTGGTGAGTAGGGAATTCAGGCTCTTGTCACTTGGGCCCAAGGTACAGGGTTCAAGCCTTATTCTCTACCCACCACCATGAAGCAATCCTGTTTCCCCGATCGGTCCTCCATACAGGCCATGTATTCTGCAAATGCACACACCTACCTGTCTCCAGAAATGCGATCCTGTTTCCCTGATCAGGCCTCGATATGGCAATACTCTGCAGCTGTTTTCCCCGATTGGCCCGATCCGCGAATGCAATCCTGTCCTCCATACTAGCCCATTCATGTAACGGCAATACTCTGCAGCTGTTTTCCCCGATTGGCCCGATCCGCGAATGCAATCCTGTCCTCCATACTAGCCCGCGCATGCTACGGTGATACTCTGCAGCTGTTTTCCCTGATTGGCCCAATCCACGAATGCAGTCCTGTCCTCCATACTAGCCCGCGCATGCTGTGGTCTCGGTCTACTGCGAGATGTGAGGAGGCTGGAGCCTCCTGCAATTGGTCCAGCCTGTGGGCGATGCAGTCCAGTGACCTTCCAGTTTGTGCGGTCGTCACCACACAGATCTCTGGGTTGGAAGGGTGGAGTTAACTCCCTTCCCTATCCAGACAGCCTAACTGAGCAGTCTGGAGCTCAGGAATGCCTGAGCATGCGTGCTTGGAGTTCTGGTCTGCCTAACACAGCAGCCAGGAACTAAGCACGCATGTGCAGAGTCCGAGATATTTTTTTTTTGTTTTTATATGTTCTACGGTGGACGGGACTTTATTTTATGCACAGGTTTTACAGGTGGGAGGGCTGAAGTCCCGCAGTCCTATAGCACCCCTGGACAAAATAGTAGCTCAGAATAAATTAACAAGCCAATTGTGAGGATATACAGATCCTCAATGGGAATACTGCCTACCTCCCTAATCCCCCCAAAAAAACAGTCATTGCCTATGCATCCCTCTGGTCCCCCTGGTGTTAGATTGGAATGAAATAGCATGCCTACTCATTCCTCAGTCTTAACCCCTAATGGCAACCAGCTATATACGTGCCTGACGTTTGATTGTGAGGAAAGTGCAAAAAAATAAATAAATAAAAAATAATGATTGCAGTAATGTATCTACTTTGCTTCTCCCAGGCAGTAGACTGCCCCTACAGCAGCTAAAGCAACTTTCTTTGTACACCTCTGAGGTCTGTTAGAAAAGTAAAGGAAACAATGACTACACAATCCCCAGCACCCCACATAACCTACAGTAAATTTCTGTTCACAAACATTTGAGCAGGAATGGTTTAGTGTGTGTGTGTGTGTGTGTGTGTGTGTGTGTGTGTGTGTGTGGCATTACCAGTTTTATCCTAACATGGTCATATCACAGCCCCTTGCAGGTTAAAGAGTGCAATCAGAAAATGAAAGCATTTTTTTCTCCTCATTTTTCCTCAGGCAAAAACAGCTTTTCTGGGGTCCCCACACAGTCAAGGATGATTAAGGGAGCCCCCCTGTATCCATTTATACAGTTTGGGGAGTGGGGGCCACCACATTCCTAGAAGATCTCTAAGTGTCTGTTGTATGACATATTTTATGCCTTACCTTTGAAATATAATCACTTGTTAGGTACATTTTTATTGACACCAAGAGGAGTAAGGTGTGTGTCCTGGCATTATTGGATGTGTGTACTGATAAAAAATCAGTGATATTTTTACTTACACAGGCACACACGCACATCACACCAATGCTAGCTTTGTACTTATTTCAGCAAATATCAATACATTGTACAACACTCAACAAACAGCAGCAGGGATACATCATTTTTATTTACCTCACTAAGGAGTAAATTAATACCTATCACTATCCCTGATTTTGCCTCATAATTTTGATCTGTGACAATAAATCCAGTCGTCAGTGTTTTATACTTGTCTAAAAAAATGCTTGTTGATGAAAAATGTGTTTTTCTAGTAACTTTTTAAGTGAACTAAAGTAATATTTAAAATGCCTTCCTCATTTTGAGACTTCATTATGCTATTATTTTTGGCACTGAGCAGAATTCTTCAGCAAAGACATTGAGAGTTACAGGATCTGTTGTTCTGCCACTATGTATAAAACTCCCTGAAAGAGAAGCCATCCCTGAAGATTAGAAGCATCAGCTCGTCTTAAACTCCAAGATGTGCATTGAAATAGGTCACTCTGGGCTGCTGATCTCTCTCTAGTGCTTAATTTGCTCATGCTTATTACCAGTTTTATCCTAACAGGGTCATATCACAGTCCTCTTCAGGTTAAAGAGTGTAATTGAAAATGAATACATTTTTTTTCTCCTCATTTTCCCCCAACCAACTGTAGCTTTTATGAGGCTCCATTCATTCAGTAATGATTAACGGGCCCCTTGCCGCTCATATTGCAGGCACCTAAACCTGGCTATGTTGTTAGTTTTAGTGAAGACGATGTCCACCAGAAGAGTTTAACTATGCCAGGGGCATTATGTCAGTGGTAAAATATATAATGGAATTGTAAAGTTTGTTACTTGACAAAATTCTTTTATTATAACTAAAGATCTTTGAATTTTGAAGGAGATAAATAAGAGTTATTGTTACTCACCTGGTTTATAAAGTATACACTATTGCTGTACTAGCTTTTGTTGGTTTGACAGACAAGTTACAAAATATCAAGATAAGATAATCTACAGTGGTTGGGGCCCCCAGTGACTGCAGGGTTCGCTGGTGCCTAAAGCCGGCTATGACCATACTTTGCACATGTATTACAGAAGACAATTTCTTTCAATTGAATTTTGAAAAACAACATATGTAAGGTTCTATGGGGAAAGAGAGAACAAAAAATACAATAAAATAAAGGGTGAACAGGAATATGACATAGGAGGAGCACAGCATAGAAGTCTACAGGAATAAGTAAACAAAAAAAATGACAAATAAGAAAAAAAACTGGAATGCAGGAAACAAGAAACAGAAAAAAGACAGAGTATGTAGTACAGAGCAGAGAGCAATGATAACTGGTAAGAAGAGAAAAAAAAGTGGAGGGCTAGTAAGAGGGGAGAGTTAAAGAAAAAGATGTACAGAAATGGAAATTAAAATGAAAGACAGAAGGTGATAGTGTACTGGTATTATATGGATAGACTCCAGGTCAACAGCTGGAGAAAGAATATGTTGCAAAGAAACAAAAGGAATAAGGAAGGATAGAAGAAATTAGAGTGAGAGAGATGTAAAAATAAATATTATACTACAGAAAAAGAAAAGAAGCTGCAAATTGTAGTCTGAAGAAATGAAGGTGAGAAGAGCTGCTCCACTATAATTTATGAAACATAAGATCACCTAGTGGTATATGAGTAAAATAAAGCAAAAATAAAAGGTAAAATATAAGTCAACGGAAGTGAATAAGAAGGCATAGGGTATTCCACACACACAGTCCCCTGGATTCACTAATCTTCCATGCAGGACTAGTGTAGTCCTGCACGGAAGGACCACTTAGGAGCAGGATGGCAGTGCACCATGCATATTGATGAAGGCACGCTGTCCGACCTCCTAGGCATACACGGAGCGTGTATGACTGCAGGGGGCATGTCTGAGAGCAGAGCACTCAGAATAAACATGCCCATGCAAAGTAGAACAGCTGAAAGTGGAAATAAATGAGCGAGGCCACTCATAGGTGTCAGCATATCCCCACCAACAGTCCCCCATGCGTACAACAGCAACAAGACATAAAGATGAAAAGAAGAAACCCCTGTATTGTTGTCTAAAGCTCTGAGTACAGCTAACCATAGGTGCGTGGGTGTGCCCATTGCTCAGCCACAGTGAAAGCAGCCCAAAAGGCTGAAGAGGATAACAAGGATGACATATGCAAATGAAGCATGTCAGCAATAGTGTAGTGGGCAGAGCGTTCGCCTAACGAGCAGGCATTCCCAGTTCGAGTCCCAGCACAGCACAGTCTATTTTACACAGTTTAGCATGGTATAAGCAATATTTGTAATGCAAAACCCACTAAATAACATAATTTTTATGAACAGGGTATAAGCAATATTTGTAATGCAAAACCCATTAAATAACATAATTTTTATGAACAGGAGTACTGCAGGAAATGCACATGTGAAGAGTCAGTATTATAATGAATAAGCCAGCAGTAAGCAGGCGTAAACACAGATAAGCAGTAGTAAGCATTAGCAAGCATGGGAAAGTGCGTTTGCATGGGGTTAAGAACTGCCGACACAGATTAAGCAAAGGAAAAGCTAACTGGGTATAAGACACTGTGACCAGAAGTCAGCAGTGCTAACCTCTGCACAAACCCGCCTACAACCACATGAAAGTACCTTAAGTACACTGTATCCAATGGCCGGTGTTCTGCCAAGCAACAAAACAAACAGCTTCTGAAGGCTGGAACCTGTGACCATGCACACCATACACAAAACTATTTACCACTAAGCCATGCCAGATATGCAGAAATCGTATGTTGTCAGAAACATAAACCCAGCCCAGTCATGCAACAGTAGGCGAGCCGAGCAGTACAGGCCCATCCAACCCAGGCCATCCCCAACCCATACATGCATAACACACAGTTCTGCTTCCCCCCACCCGCAGCACACACGCAGCCACCATCCCTACCCTGGTTACCGGCCTGTAGCTACCACACCACCACACATTGCCCCCCACCCCTCCTCGGGACCCATCCCGTATGATGTCCTGACCCAAGTATCCTAGGTGTGGCACATGCTGTAGTACATGCACATAGCCAGGTGTACCTATGTAATCCTGGGTGTAGACGAAGGTTGAATACCCAATGTTTGGGTTGTCTCGCATGGGACGAATCATGTATTCCTGGTACTAACAATAGATTTCACATGTGAGTCTGTGTACACTAATGGATTTAGTTGTAGGTATCACAAAGCATACATGGCACACAAGGTTGGCTGGTATGCACACGAAACACAGTATCCAGCAATACCAGTCAACATTACAGGATATGTAGCTAAATATGTAGAGGTATATGTGTTTGTATATATACCCATAACTATATAGATATATACCTCCCCCTCTCTGTAATACAAATGTATACATACACAGATAAACATATATATATAAATACCCACATATAGATATATACATATGCAGACACCCATACATCCACATGTCATTAGATATATATATATATATATATATATATATATATACATCAATATATATATATATATATATATATATATATATATGTGTGTGTGTGTGTGTGTGTGTGTAGATATACACAGATATATAGCTATGATATGGTACAGCACATAAGAATGACATATATTCACAGGCCATGCCAATGGAGGTGAGGGGCCCATTCAACAAACAATGTAACACGTAGCATGAACCCCCCAGCCAGACAGGGGAAACATACAAACAAACACGCAAACAATGTAAACAATCCACTGCTCCCCAGACCACAGGCAGGATACAACTGGGGAGAGGACACAATGGACCCAAGAAGTCTAATCTTGGAACAGAAACAGGAGCATCACTTGCGGGACACTCCAAAAATGTCTTGTTATAGGAGGACACCTGTGCGATGACCTATCAAGGCTGGGTGTGTACGTACCCGGACTACAAGGGTGGAAAAGCCTGATGACCCATGGGTCGAGACAATGTATGAGATGGGTCCCGTGAAGTGGAGAGTGGGCAGTGTGTAGTGGTGTGTTTAGACCCAACCTGCACCCAGAGTAAGGATGAGTGCTGTAGAGGAGGTTCGGGTGGGGGAACTATGGGCATGTAATTATGGGTCTAGGCATGCAGGTGTTTGCTGGAGTGGTTCTATTTGGATCACCCCAGGGATGTAAGCAATAGTGTTCATTGGGCAGAGCCGCCAGCCAATGAGCAGCCACTCCTGCTACAAGTCCCACTGCAGCACAGTCTATTTTACATGGCAAAATACGGTATAACCAGATGTATTTTTGTAAATCCCACTAAATAACACCAAAGAACACATGGTTGCAACAATCCACTGTAGGCATGTAAGCCAAACTACTTGGCATCACAAGGTATTATTATTGTCCCCAGCCCCACCCAGGGGTGTGAGTGTCCAAACCTACCTCCAAATGCAGTGTATATACACAGTTGTTACCAGAGAAGAAATGGCCACCTGTGAACCTTCCAATCAGCCTACCTGCACATCCCTGGACATTTCCCCTACTATCTGCCCCTCTGTGTGCCCCATTAACACCACTTACCTATCAGCCCCTGTTTCGTTACTACTACTGTTCACAGTCACAGGTAGGTGTCACCCTCTTCCCCAACTATATTGGCAGAATCTGGAACCCCCTACCCACGTGTATTACCTCAGCTGTCCCACACAACACATGTAAATAACACATGAAGGAACACCTCAAACACACTTGGAGCAGCACATGGTCACAATCTGGTGAACCCCCCCCCCCCCCAACTAACACTCCATACCCATACACTAACCAGTGGAACCGACACCTTCTGTCCTGTCTGCATACAAATCCAAACATCCTGCATACCTTCCCTATTGCTCCAACACCAATCATACCAATGGCCTACTATACAGTTACAATGCCCCCCCCCCCCCAATGACCTACCTACTCCTATACTATTCACTTCTACTCTAACACACAGGTATGGCATAACTAAACCTAACCTGAATGCCTGAGTGTAACCTATCCAGAACTGTTAAACTGGAATCACAGTTCACCTTAAACTGACCTATGTCAACAGTCATATCTGACATGTAAACCTGACCTTTGCATGTATACCGACATGTTAATGTGAACTAAGCATGAAGAATGTGGTACGCAGCCATGTTAAGTCTGTTATTCTCTATGAATGAGTACACCTCAGTAATACGTGTAATGTGTAGCTGGGGAATACTGTGGAGCTTCACTCCCCAGGCCACCACTGACAATGGAGAAGCATCCAGTCGGATTGTCCCAGAGAACAAATGTGAACTAAATACATGAAGTAGTGCAGGGGTATGCTGCAGCAAGCAGGAGTATGCTTGTTTGGGTGGCAGTAAGCAATGCCCACACTGATTAAGCAATGTGGAGGTCAAAACAGTGTAAACCGCCGTAACTGGAGGTCAGCAGATCTGAACCGATCTGAGCCTCGTGCACACCAGCGCCTACCCGCCTACACTTCCTCTACAGCGCCTTAGGCCCTTTGTAGCCAACAGCTCTCATCGTGCCCATTAACAAAGTAACCTGCACTCCCGGGTTCCAACACCCCACCACCCTGCTGCATATTATAGTCTAAGTGAGTTACCACTAAGGCATGGCAGATACACATTCAGCTGCTGTTATCACAAATATATCATCCAGCACAGTTATTCAACAGTATAGGAAATGTATGTAGGTATGTAGATTAATACCAGCAAACATGTGCATATCACTCAATCACAGTATTCTGAGCAGTCTATGTGTATCAATGAACTGTGCTTGTCCAAACATACTGTGAGAACAGTAGTTTTGCATAAAACTAAAGAGAAGAATGAATAACGGTACATACCATGGGGGCGTGCTTCATACACAGAATGTCACACCTGGGGCATTGGCTCCGCAGAACTGGGAGATGAGGCTGGCCTGGTGTGTCAGCAAACCGCTGCTTCCCGAACCCCTGGCAGGATGCTACCAGTGGGAGAAACAGTGTAGACCAGCAAAGTCTACCCATGATACAACAACAGGTCCATCCCTGGCGGGATGAACCAAACCTTGTGGGTCACATAGGTGTTTCCATCAGTATCGTAGGAGGATCAAGGGAAGCCTTGAATGGTCATGGACTAAATGGATGAAGAGCCTGCTGAAGCTTGGGTTGAGACAGTATGATGGAGGAGTACTGACACGTGCAGAAAGGGAAATGTGTGGAGGTGTGGTATGGCTGGGCTAGCAAATGGGAAATGGATGGATGCTGTGTACGTGGAGCTCGGGGGCCGGGGAAAGGGAGCGTGGGTATGACATTAAGGTAGAAATATGCAAATTAAGCAAAACTGCAATAGTGTAGTGGGCAGAGCGCACTAATTCCCGGTTCAAGTCCCACTGCAGCACATACTATTTTCCGTGTGAAATCGGTATAACAACATAATTTTGCTGTATAACCTACTAAATGACATTTACACTTGTACAGGAGTACTGCATTACACATAGACCCACTCACTATTCAAAGGACATGAGACGACACACAGATATGTATACACAGACAACCTCTAATGGTCTATTTTACAATAATGTATGCCATTACCAACAGCACATAGATCTGGACTTATTTAATCAGCGAGGAATGCAAGGCCCACACAGAAAAATAGATGCAGACAGTGTGGATATATAACATACTATGCTGTCCAGGCCAAGTCCGTCAATTTGTACAACCATAGACAAAGGATCTGCCATCAAGATAGGTAAAGTACAGTTGTGTACACTTACCATAAATGTAGATGTTCGAGTGCATTCACTGTTGCAGTTATCACATTTGGGGTAATCTGCTGGCAGTTTGCCCTCAGTCAGCCTGAATATCAAAGTCTTGGGTCCTGCGTTGGTTGCTGTCTCCTCTTCCATGACGTCAGGTTGTCAGGGGTATAAAACATGCAGCCGACGCCATTTTATTCAGTTTTTTTTGCCTCAGATGTCAGGTGCCCCCAAATGGGGAGTAAAAATATGTATATATAAATAAACAACAATATATATATCAATGCACTTTAGCAACACAAACTTTACCTTCATCTAAAAGCAAATACACCACAAAGTCTTTAGAATATAGTGAAGGAAAGAGAAGTTCTAGAAGAAAAAAGGGGGATGGCGGGTGGGTAACCCGGAATGCAACAGTGAATACACTCGAACATCTACATTTATGATAAGTGTATACAACTGTACTATGTTCTTCATGTTTCACTGTTGCAGTCATCACATTAGGGTAGAATCCCAAAGCTATGGATGGGAGGATGGAACTAAATAGCATTAGGGGTGGCTATAAGGCCCTGCAGAACTGCAGTGGCAAAGCCAGCTCTGGATTTAGAGAAAATTGGAAAATGGTAATGCTTGGTGAAGGTATGTACAGAACTCCAGGTAGCAGGTTCTAGAATGTCCCTGGTAGGGAGACCTCTGAGAATGGCTGTAGAGGTAGATGCAGCCCTGGTTGAATGTGGTCTAATCCCCTGTGGGGTAGGTTTTCCATTGTGCTTATAGCAGAAATGAATGCAATGGCCTATCCATTTAGAAATGGTTTGCTTTGAAATGGCCTTCCCCTCTGCCCCTGCAGCAAATGCAACCAGCAGTTGTTCAGATTTCCTGAGAGGTTTAGTCCTGTCTGAATAAAATCTAAGTTGTCTGTGCACATCTAAGGAGTGCAGTATTCGCTCCCCTTTGTTCTGTGGATTATAAAAGAAGGTTGGCAAATGAATGGACTGATTAAGGGCCACACTGGATACCACCTCGGGCACGAAGGAGGGATTTATCCTGAGGGACACCCTGTCCGCATGAAAAATGATGAAAGGCTCCACTGCCATGAGGGCCTGTAATTCAGACACCCTTCTTGCTGAAGTGATGGCTAAAAGGAAGGCTGTTTTCCAAGAAAGGAATTTCAAGTCTGCATTTGCAGCTGGCTCAAAAGGAGGTAGAGTGAGTTTTTCCAATACAAAGTTAAGGTCCCAGGCTGGAGTAGGGGCATTCCTGGGTGGTCTTAAGTTTTTGGCCCTTCTGAGGAACTGCTTGAGCAGTGGGTGAGAGAAGAGGGGTGGTTCTGTGTTGTAATGAGCTGAATGGCTGAGGCATGAATTTTGATGGAGGAAAAGGAAAGCCCCTTGTGCAGCATCTCAGTTAAGTATTGAAGAATCTGAGGCAAATTGGGGGCTGCTGTGCCCATTCCCTGAGTTTGGTTCCAGGAACAGAATCTTTTCCATTTTTCAGCATAGGATTTTCTAGTACTAGGCCTCCTTGTCTCCAGAATGACATCCATCACTTGATTACTGAGGGATGGTAACAGAGAGATCAGGTAATTAGCCAGGCTGCCAGGTTCAGGGTTTGAAGCTGTGGGTGCAGAATCTGGCCCTCCTGTTGGGACAGCAGGGCAGGGGTCTGAGGCAGGTACCATGGTGCCAGCAGTGACACACGGTGCAGACGGGGGTACCAGCATTGGTGTGGCCAGTCTGGTGCAATCAGTATCGTCCTTGGTTTGTCTTGTTTGATCTTTAATAGTACCTTGTAGAGGAGAGGCAGAGGGAGAAAGAAATAAACTGATAGGTTTTTCCAGGTGAAGGACAGGGCATCCACTTTCCAAGCTTGTTTGTGGGGAGTCCTTGTGCAGAATTTTTCCAATTGGTAGTTCTGGGGGGAGGCAAACAGGTCTATATCTGGGCTCCCCCATTTGTTTCTCAACATGTTGAATACCTTTGGTTCCAGTTTCCACTCGTGTGGGTCCATGAAATTTCTGCTTAGATCGTCTGCCAGTGTGTTTAGCTTTCCTGACAGGTGCACTTGGTAGCTCAAGGCTGTGTTCCACAGAGCCATGGCTAGTCTGCAGAGAGGGTATGAGTGGGATCCCCCCTGCTTGTTTATATACCACATAACACTGGTGTTGTTAATCTTTACCACTAATTGTCCTGGAAGGATGTGGTCCTTGAAGACTGTCAGAGCATTCTGTACAGCTAACATTTCTTTTTGATTGATGTGCAGGTGCATTTGACTTGGGTTCCATTTGCCCTGAATGCACTTCCCTGCCAAGTGAGCCCCCCATGCATAGTCTGATGCATCTGTTGTTAGGGCTTGGGCGGCAGGGAGTAGAGTGAATGGCAGTCCCTTGTTTTGGTGACAAGCATCTGCCCACCAAAGGAACTCTATCTGTAGACAAGGAATGACAGGAATCATTGCTTCTAGATCCCGAGAATGTTGATGCCATAGGCTTTTTAGATACCATTGTAGTTTCCTCATATGCAGTCTTGCATATGGAATTAGTAGAATGCAGGAGGCCATGAACCCCAGGGCTTGCAGTATTTTCCTTGCAGATAGCTGGGTCTTTTTGGCTAGCAGTTTGAAGGTGGCTGTCAAATGAACTTGTTTTTCTGGCGTGCGAAAAGCCATCTGGGAAGTTGTGTTCAAGCTTGCTCCCAGCAATACAAATTTGTTGGCAGGGTACAACATGTGATTTATTTTCGTTTATGGTGTACCCCAGAGAAGTTAGCAATTTCTGTACAAATGCCAGATGATTCTATAGTATGTCCTGGCTTTCTGCCTGAATTAGACAATAGTCCAGGTATGGATATATTGGGATATTTCTTTGCCTGCAAAATGCAATGACTGGAGCTAGGCACTTGTGAATACCCTGGGTACAGTAGATAAGCCGAAGGGCAGTGCAGAGAACTGATAGTGCATGTAGCCTGCTTTGAAGCGGCGTAGGTATCTTCTGCAGGATTCCCTTATTGGGATGTGCAGGTAGGCTTCCTTTAAGTCCAGTGTTGCCAATCAGGCATCCTTGCCTAGCATAGGAAGCAGCTGGTGGAGAGTTAGCATCTTGAATTTTGGAATCACCAAAAATGTGTTTAGGATAGAGAGGTCCAGAATAGGATGCCAGGAGTTGTCTTTTCTGGGCACCAGAAAAAGTCTTGAGTAGAAACCTTGTCCCTTTTCCTCTTCTGGAACAGGTTGAATAGCCCTGATGCTTAAGAGAGCAAGAATTTTGTTTTTGAGCCTCTGCCCATTGATTTGGGGGTAGGTCTGGCCAACAGTTTGGGGTTGGTAAGGAGTGAAAGTGGAATCTGTATCCTTGGGAAACTATATTTAAAACCCATTTGTCCTGGGTAATGAGTTCCCAATTATTTGACTGCCGGGCAATCTTTCCCCCTAAGGGAACAGTCAGTTGTGCAGGGCTTGGAAGATTTAAAGTTGTCATTGAGACAGTTTACCTTAGGGGGGAGACTTACCACTCCCTGCTTTAGAAGTGGGAGCCCTTCACTGCTTAGCCCTGTGAGTACCTTGGGACTGAAGCCTGGGTGTTCTCCTGGTTTTGGGTTTGGACTGAGAAGGCCTGGAAGAGTCAGGAAAGGACCAGTTTTTAGAGGGCCAATGCCTACTAAATCTGGGAGGCTGTACTTGCAGGAAATCTATAACAGTTTGCATAGGTTTAGCTTTTACCTCCATCTTTTTAAGTAATTCTTCTGCTTTGTTGCCAAATAGGTGGTCCTGATTTAAGGGCACATCCAGCAATTTAGCTTTAACATGATCTGGCAAAGATTGCTCCTTAAGCCAAGCATGGCTTCTAAGTACAGACCCAGTGACAGCAGCCCTGCAAGATGCCTCTAGTGAATCAAAACCACATTGCAAAGTATGTTTTCCAACTTGTTCAGCAAAATGCATTAAATCCTGTAAATCTTTATTTTCAGCACAGTCAGGAATCAATATCATTTTCTGTTTAAGCAATTCAGTAATATGCTGCTGATACTTTAACATATGAAACTGGAAGTTTAAGGCCCTAATGGCCAAGGTTGCAGAAGTGTATACCTTTTTACCCCATTTATCCAGCCCCTTGGAATCTCTATCTGAGGGGGTAGGATTTTTGGCAGTCATAGCCTTAATGCCCTTGGGTCCCTGTGAAATGGTCTCAGGATCCGCAGTAGGATTTTTAAAAAGGAACTTGTGAGAGTCAGGAACCCTGTAATATCCATCAGGTTTTCTGGGAGCAGGAGGTAAAGAGTCAGGGGCCAAGCTAGATTCCGAAAAGGCATCATCAACTATGTCCAGTACAGGGGGGATAGCTAAAGGCCTGTGTTGGGGCAGAATTAAGAAATCCCTAAGCTTCTTTTTAGAGTCAGAGTAATCCTGGCTTTTCCAGCAAAAATGCTCCCTAAGAGTATGCAAGGTTTCACCAAAAGAGAAATCCTCTGGAGGGGAAGCGGAGGGAATAGAGTCCTCTGCATCAGAATCCTCATAGGTAGATAAAGGTAAATCCTGGTCATCAGAGGAAATAGAAATTTCAGAATCCTGATCAGAAAAATCATAAGAAAACTCAGTCCTAGGTCTCTTAGAGGGGGAAGGTTGGCTCTTCCCCTGATTAACGTAATAAGGTTTTTAGCCATTCTTATCATTTGTTTTTTAGGCATTGAGGCCTGACCATGCAGTCTGGACATCAGTTTTCTAGGCATTGATCGAGTTTTAGGCCTTGAAGAAGAAGATGGCATTGGTTTAATATGCAAGTCAGTAGGCCTGAATACACCATCAGAAGCCGGTGCCTGCACAGCAGCTCCGGACCCATCCAAGGTAGAGACATCCGCAGGTTCCACAGTTGAAGCATCGCACGGCATACTGGACTCCAAATGGGTGTCAGTAGAGGCCTGTGAATCTGAAGTAGTGGGTATCAGGGGCTGCAAAAGCGCCTCACTGAGTACTGGCGACTAGCTTAGGAGAAGTGTCATTGGCAGCTTTGGACATATGCGGTCTGTCTCTGTCTTTATCTTTGCGTTTTTTTCGGAATGTCGGTAGTTGGGTGGCTTACCGAAGCCATATCTGGATAATTGAACTGAGTACCAAAATATTTAGAAGAGTAAATAAACTGACAACAAATAGTTCATTGTTTAAATAAGGCACAAAACCGACAGCGAGGTGCATCATGGTCAGGGCCTAGGCAAGGAATGTAGTACGAATGAAAATCTTTATTAAGTATTTGCTTTCCACAAGAAATACAATTAGTGACTTTTACTGACATCGGTTTAGAGCAAGAATAAGTTTCCCCAATGGGGTACTTAGCTTAGTTGAAGACTTCGGTTCTGAAACTAGAAAACGAAAATTTAAGGAGTCGGCCGACCGGCACTTGCGTACTGCTTCTGCTTCGGGCACCGCATGGCAAGAAAGACTGATGTAATGGCGTCAGCTGCATACTTTATACCCCTGACGTCATGGAAGATGAGACAGCAACTGACACAGGACCCAAGACTTTGTTAATCAGGCCAACTGAGGGCTACTGCAAGCACATAACCCAAATGTGATGACTGCAACAGTGAAACACGAAGAACATTTGATACATACCAGGTGGTAACCCTGCAGAGAACTGATACTCAGCTGTATTATACAGACTCTGCCCTGCCCAAGCGAACTTGCCAACAACTCTTTCTTGTCTATTGCACATGCATTGCAGTCAATGCATAGAGTAACCATGACAGTGAAATTCAACTTTTGTTTACTTCTTTTTACTTTACATGTGAATTTAAATGTTTTAAGGCCTTTGAGATCCTTTTTACATTGAAAATGGAATTACTTATCTAATTATGCCATTATTAAGAACGTAAAATGAATCAAATGCAAGTACGTATAAATAAATAAAAATGACACAGGATAATTAATCTTCTCTTTCCTTTTCTCTTTACCCTTACAGTAAAATTGCAAAATTCACCACTAACTCCACTTTTGGAAGCCATCACTGTCTTGCCCAAAAGGAGCTACAGTGGTTAGAACTCCCTCACGTAATTAGTTACCACCAACTAGTGCTCACCTTCAACATACTAAAGAATCCCCACAAAACTTCAGCCCTAAACCAGCTACTAAACCAATATTGAGCAAACCGTCCTCTACGCTCATCCAACAAAACCCTGCTCTGTATATCCAAGGCCAACAATACTGCAGGGTAAAGCTCTTTTTTCTCATACCATCGCTAGGAAATGGAATAACCTCCCCCAAAATATCTCTTCAGCATCATCTATCTCACTGTTCAAAAAGTCACTTGCAGTCCTGGCTCTGTCCCTGCATCACATCATTTCCTGCTCTCCTCCGACTCTTGCTACCCTCCTCTCTTCACTGCTTACTATCTCTACTACACAGTACTCATATACTCCCACCATACAGAGACTACTATGTGTAAACTATTATGTCTTGTGTGATGTCTCTTTGATTGCATCAGTTAATGTGGAGTTTTTTTTTCTCCCAAATATTGCCATCCAGGGTCTACTATGTGTAAATTAAGTTTGCTTGGAACAAACTATTGTATGATATATCTTTGTGATTGCATATTTACCACTGTACATATTGTTTGATATGGAGCTTTTCTCCTCGGGCCTCCGCTGTAAATGGACCTCGTTCCAGTTGGACTTTCCCAGTAAACAAATGTAAAATAAATAAATAAAATAAAAATAAATAAACAAATGACCCTTACACTGCACTGGGAAGTTAAACAGGATTACAGACATTTGCACAGTATGGTACGTTAGAACTTTAAGTTTTGATAGACATGGATGGGATGCTTACAAATTCTGAAGGAGATATTTTAAAGAAATACACAGTCAAGTATCCTGGCAAACCTTATATTACTCTGAGTGATCAAAGGGTATTCTGGGACACTGCACGATATTGGAAACTTAGGGCAGTTTTATGACTAAGACTACTTTCGCTTTTTTATGTTGACTGCCCGTGTACAGTAACTCATTACGTCACCATAGGTAGTGACATCCCTGGAACGGTACTTAGCAATGGATACTTTTAAGCACCACACCACACCTGCAGTCTCAGAATTTGTAGGTGAAGTTAGTGCAATTGATCTGCACCATGTCGTCTGATTAATTCTTAGCTTGTCATGAACATTATCTTGTACATCAAATTACAATGAAGTCACCACTTTAGTCTTAATCCAGAAGATGGCTCTGCCATTAGCATATCAAATTTATGGCAAACCATTTTGGTAAACAGTGTGTAGTTTTATTGTAGACTGCTTTTGAACATTGTTATGTGTTTATTAACTTCCTGAAATAAATAAAGATTCGTACTTATTTTTGGTTTTAGTGGATTTTTTTTAAGTTCATTCTCAGCTTTGAACTTCCTAATTGTTTGCTTAAGCTCTCTACTAATTTTCTTAAGTATGTTCTTAAGGTATGTGGAATGAGACCTCTTATAGGCATTATTTCTCTTGTTATATAATCTGTTTATATGGATATTCCACCATAAGAGTTTGTTTTTACATTTCACATTATATTTCATGCTGACATGGACAACCTTATCAATACAAGTATTTAAGTGGAAGTAAAAGTCAGAGGCATAAGCAGCAGCTTTTGCAATGGGGGTCTGATGTAGAGAAATTTATTAAAATCATCAAGTAATCGAATAAGTCTTGCTTTTGAGACATCCCTAAACACAGAGGTATTAATGGGAAGTATCACCAGTTTTAAATGAAAAAGTCATTAATTCATGGTCTGATTTAAATGACAGCAAGATAAACATAGACACATGTAAAAAATAGCCATATTTGTGAAGACTAAATCAAGGAACCTAGAGACCCTAGTAGGATGGTTAATTATCTGTAAAAGAGAATTAGCATTTATTATGTCAAGGAAGCATAGGGTATGCCGATCATTGGTAGTGTAGGTCAACTAATTTATTGATGGCCAGTTGAAGTCCCCCATTAGAAAGGTGTTAGATTTAAAGGGAATTTCAGTTAATGTGCTACGATAGCTGTTGTGCTGAGAATGGGATATAGAGGGTATTTTATGACTAGCTATGAAGTGGGAATCAATGTTGTATATGTCTTGTGCAGGGTCTTAAATGTCAAACTCTTCTAGGGTAACTCTTTAGATGGATAAGCTGCAACCTGAGAAAAGGCTGGTAAATGAGCAGTTAATCCAGGAATATGACTTTAATGGATGATTATGCTAAAATGAAATGAAATAAACAGTCCTGTAACCCTGGAATATGACCATGTAAAAGATACAGACCTTGTGACATGCATCAGGAAACAAATCTCTTCCACTGCTGAATATAACACTTTATTGTATTAGATCTCTTCACCTACTTTAAATATATAACATGTGAGTATAACATAGGTTTCTGTTAGAAATGAAAATTCTGTCACCCATACTCATAGTCTCAGACTTTTGATACTGGATGCAAAAACTTTCTTTGCTGTTGTGCTACTAAGAATTTGTGTAAAAATAAAAGGTGTGGGCAGGGTGAGGGAGTGCTTAGGCGTATTAGCAAGGAATACCATGGTTGGTTTAGAAAATAAAGTACTGGAATTTGTTTGACTTTATCTTGCTTTGTTTTGAGTAACAGTTTCTGGATCAGAGTGAAGGCCATATGTTAAGATCTGACTATATTTGTAAGAAAACAAAACATCTATTTTCCACACCATGTTGTGGGTAATGGGAGAACAAAAGGTTTGATTACTGTAGTGTGTATGCAAACATATCTGCTTGTGAAAGGTCCTACATTGGTACAATCTTCCTAAAGATGCATATATTCAAGTCGGTGTTATCTTCCTGATCAGGACACCTACCAACTGCTTCTGTAGACTTGAACCATGGATTTCTGAAAAAAAAGATCCATGATAACTATAACGTGGTATCTCAGACTTTGATTAACTCCTTGCACATTTCAAAAGAACTGATTCCCTCTTTTTTGCGTATGTACCATATCATTATAGAACTGTCTTGTATGAAGATTGCCTTGAAAAGATGTCAAGTGTCATGTATAATGATTTCAGTCCTTTAAAGTTGATGAGATGATATCTCTTTTGTTGAGCATAGTTGGCATATGCTGACAAGTTTTTGAAGCAGGGTTTCTAGGTACAAGACAGTTGTTGAGTAGAAGGGGAAAATGCCAGTTCAGTAGATAAGCTTACTGTGGCTGTCCACCATGTGAATTTATTTTTATGTAATGAAGATTAGGAATCTTCATCTCTAGTGGCTTATTGGCTTGAATCCATAGACTTCTAAGGTGCTAATGAGTTTTCATCATAAAAAATCTCACTTGAGGCATGAGGAGTGCAAGAAGACATATACGCTATAACAATGAAGAACTGCCATGTTGTGGTATCTTGCTACTTGACAAGGTCTGTCAGAAATGTTTATATCCCCACTTGGTTTTCCTATCTAGAGAGAGTTTTTCTGACAAGTTCATATTAAAAACATGAATGTTTATGTACCCGAACACCTAAACACCAGCACATATTTCGCGAACTGCAAATACACCGAATGCCCTAAATCGTGAAATTCAAAAACTCAAAATGTCATACTTGTTCCATCCCACCACCCGCTACATACTACCTACACAAACAAACTAAATAAACCACATACATACACTAACCAAAACCCTACTTCTAACCCTAAACTAAACCCTACTTCTAACCCTACACTAAATCTTGCATATACCACTATGTATGCACTTAACTTAACCCGCACCCTAACCCTAAGGTCCGTAACTACTGTACACTTACCTTAAAAAGCTGTACCCAAACAAACCTTCAGGTTCGTGGTTATTGACAGAATTTATTCCGGCATTAGAGGTGGTGACTTCAGGAATCTAACCGAAACCAGGGAGGTTAGATGGATGATAAGAATGAGAGCTGATCAGGGAAGTGGGCTTAATGAGAAAGTCCCACTTAGACCCATCCTGAAGGGACGTAGTCTTAGGAGTTAAAATACTTTTTTATATTTTTTGCTAATTTTTGTTTTTATATTTTTGTCTCTATGTGCCTGTTTTATGATATTGATGTTTTTCTGCATGTTGAATTTCTCTTTGCATGCATTTTTTCTGTATGCAGTTTCTGCAGATATGTATGCAATTTTACGCAAGCTGTGGTTTTATTATGTCTTTCTCCTTTAACTATGACCCTTAGCATGTGATTGGTTGCTTAGTAATTGGATTGCCTATAAGTAAAGGTTGGTCTTCTCTCTGTGTATATGGTCTGATGAAGCAAAAGTGAAAGCGCTTACCTATTTTGTTTGGTAATAAATTATTTTTTGCCTTGTACTGAGAATAAATACAAAGAAACCACATTCAAATTCATATACTGTTTGATACAAATATTCCTTCTGAGAACATTTCTTGTTCAGGATATTATATTCAGCTGTGTACAATGACACAGATTATGCATAGTGTGCGCAACTTGCAATTAGTGCCTGCTGGAGCACAAGAACCAGAATAACTGCCACATGGAAAACGGGAAGAGAGAATGGTCCTTCTGCATCACTCAAAAGTTTCTCCTTCCAAAAAGCAAAGCCAGATAGCACAACAAAGCACAAATCATTGAAGGTTAGTTGTCAATTATTTAAACTGTCAGCAAAATGTTGCATTCAGTTTATTTTTAAAATGTGTGAACTCAGTAGTCAGATGTGTCTGTAAATGATCAGTTTATACAATAAAGCTTTAGCTTCATAACATGATAAAATTAAATGTTTCTCGTCTTTACAAGCAAATGAAAGTTTTGCAGGACAGGGCATTTGAAATCTGATGCTTTTTTTGGATTACATAAGTGCAGTAAGGAATTAATTTTTGTCTGAGTAACTTGAATGGTTGGTGGAGATTCTCCACAAAGGAAAGTCTGATGCCATTACAGCTTAATTCATGTTTTTAGGTTTAGTGGCCCTCGGAATCATGAGTATGTCTTGGTAATTTAGCAGTTTCACATGTATTATTCTAAGCAGACTTTTGGTTATGTATGTCCTTATACTGCTGTGTGCTCTCTCAATGATATTATTGCTTTTAAATGTTAATGGTCTCACAGATAAATACAGGAAAGAAAGAGTAGTGAACTATATTAAAAAATGTAGATTGCAAATTGTTATGTTACAGAAGATACACTGGGAAAGAACTGAACATATGAATTTGATAAAGAAAGGTTTTCAGGATGGTTATTCAGCAGAATATCTGGGGCAAAAGAAGACAAGAGTACTTATATTAATTGCAAGATGAGCTCCAAAAGTAATAGAAGAGGGAAAAAAGACAATAACGGTAGATTTGTAGTACTAAGGGGCTACTGGCAAGGGAGGAGGATTACACCGGTATGTATTTATATTCCACCGAAAACTGCTATAATGGAGCCAAAATAAATTCTGGGCGAAATAATTATCGCTCAGCAAGGAATATTACTTATAGTTGTGGACTAGAATTTGATTAGCAACAGTGAAGATGTGTCTATGAGCCCCAGAAAGGGAAATATAACAAAGTAGAGTAGATTTTTAAAGAAACTTATGAAAATATTTGACATGGAAGATGTGAATTCAGCACTATGAATTCAGAGTGAATTTACATGTTATTTCCAAGATACAAAAACTGGGCTAGACAAGACAGAATTTACATTTCACAGGAACACGTGTATTTAATTGAAGATCTTTACATTTCAAGTATTTAATTGAAGGTCTTGATATGAACCCAATAACTATTTCAGATCATGCGCCAAAAATAACAAATAAAAACACAGGGTAATGAAATAAAAATGAGACAATAGTGCTTTCCCACCTGTCTGTTGAAAAGACAGGAATTTAGCTGAATAAGAAGTGGAAATTATTCAGGAGCTATTAGAGAAGATAGAGCCTTCTTCTGAAAATATAGCTAGGGGGTGGGATGAAATTAAAGTGGAATTTAAAAATAGGGTTGAAATAAAAGAAATGGAGATATGGTTAAGAAATAACAAGCATTACTTAGAGGGACTGACAAATATTAAATAATTTCAAAATAGAGGGAATTTCACAGAACAAAATGAGGAGAAATTACAGAATGCTAAACAGAAAATAAGAGATTACTTCAATAATATGCATAAGTTTAGAAAGATTGCTGTTAAGCAACTGTTTTTTTGATAACTCTAGAGCAGAAAAACTTTTATCACAACGACTCATGCAACAGAAGGTAGAAAGGGCTGTCACCAAGCTTAGGGAGCCTATAACAATGAAGATAACAAGAGATCCTGTAGAAGTATTAGAAATATTTTAGAAATTCTATGAACTTCTGTATAAGGCAGAGAAATACGGAAATCAAGAAAAGGTACAAATGGAAATGTTTATGGAAGAATTAAATATACCAAGGCTAGAGGGAGATGAGGCTCAATTACTAACAGTTAGGATAGGAGGAGATAAGATAAAAATGGTGATGTATAACCAATCTACAGGAAAGTCCCCAGGAATAGATGCTATTCCTGTGGAAGTGTGTAAGCTAGAAAGGAAAAAAAAACTGATAAAGAACTGGAAAGTTTTGTTTAGCAGTATTTTAAGAGGAGGGGAAGTACCAACATCCTAGAAGAAATCTGTAGTAGCTGTAACACCTAAAGAGGGTAAAAATCCATCAGATCCAGCTTCATACATTCCCATTTCAATACTATAGCATGATTATAAAGTGTTTATATCTATAAAAGAATGGCAAACGTGATGCCAACATTGATAGATATGAATCAATGTGGTTTTGTGGAGGGGAGGCAAACATTTGAGAACATAAACAGAACAGTGATGATCCAGAGGGAAGCAGAATGTAAGAAAATACCACTGTTCCTGGTGGGTCTTGATGCAGATAAAGCATTTGACAGGGTAAGCTGGGATTTTATGAGCAGAGCAATGGAAGTATTTGCATTCGCTAATAAAATTATAAGACTGATTAGGAGGATATATGAAGGATCAGAGGGGAAAATTAAAATGGGTGGGGTCCTCTCTGATAATCTCTGCTTGAGCAGAGAAACCAGACAGGGGTCTCCTCTCTCCCCTTTGTTATTTGCATTATAATTAGAACCACTGGCAAAGAAAATAAGGGATTCAGAAATTGAAGGATATAATTTGCATGGTAGTCAAGAAAAGCTGGCTCTATTTGCAGAAGACAAAAACAGAAAGGGATATTACAGTGCTGTGGAACATACTGAGACAGTTTCAGACCTTTTCAGAATACAAAATTAATGAAGCTAAAACAAAAGCAATAGTGGTAAATTATGAACCCACATACAAATTGGATCAGCAATATTCATATTTATGAGGCCATGATAAAAATATTTAGGAGTATGGATTAGAATGATAACGGTGTGACAGCTAAGGATATGTAGGAAGACACTAAACAAAAGATAATGCAAAACTGAGAAAATGGAAGCCCTGTTTTATGGATATCAATAGTAAGATACCAACAGTTAAAATGTTTTTAGTCCCTTTAGTCTTTATACAATGGTCAGGTAGATTTTTATCATCCAGAGGAGAAGTTGTGGACAGCAATTAATAAAGAGCTGAAGGATTTTGTATGTGGGGGGGGGGGGGTGGCAAGAGTCAAGTAGGATAAGCTTATTCTTCAAGTAGAACAAGGCAGATTGGGATTACATGAGTTGAAGGGGTATTTCAGAGCAACACAGTTAAGGCTCCTATACACAGCACAAGCAGAAAACTATAATTCAAAGTGGAAAGAGAAACTCAAGTAACAGAGAGAGAATGGGATTTTGGATGCAGACCTTTAAGGAGAACAACAATAATCATACAGAATATTATATTCATAAAGTAGCAGAAGGTCTTGTAAGAATTAAACAAACATGGGAATGGAGTTAGGAGATTCTGCCAATAGGGATAACTGTAATTAGAAATACAGACAATAGGCAAGAGGGGGCAGGAATTTGTTGGGGAAAACTGGCAAAGGAACCAAGGTACTGGCAGCAAATAACTAGAGAGAGAAAGGTAATCAAATGGAAAGATGCCAAGATCTTATTTGGACTGCAGACTAGAGATTGCCTTCCATATCAAGGATTGATATCAAAGTATAGGCAAAGAGAAAGAAATATGTGTGTGTGTGTGGGGGGGGGCGTCCTAAATGAAAGAACAGCACTGGTAGAGTTTTTAGTAGAATCTAGTGCAGAAGTTGCAGTTAAGACAGAAATAATTAGTAGAGCATATAAATATTGCATGATAACTATAACAATCAATCAGAGGGGGTTAGGAAGGATTGGGAAGAGAGATTAGATAAGCAATTCACAAAGAAACAATGGGGTATATATGTATGTCTCCCAAATATGGAACAAAATCTAGAAGATTTAGGATCTTTGCCTGGAAGTGTTTTCATAGGTATTTTTAGACTCCAAGCTGACTTCAAAGAATTTTTCCTCAGGTAGACAGCAAATGGAGGTTTGATGATGAAGAAATAGGTAACTGGGAACAAATTGTCTGGGAGTGTAATGAGTTGGCAGACTTTAAAGATTCCCTGCAGACTGCTCTGTCTGAGATGCTGGGTGAGCAAATTAGAGTAACTAGGGAAATTATTTTTTGAGCTATGATACAGAATTGGAATTGCCTAGACACAGTAAGGCCTTGCCAAGTCTAATTATAATGGCTGCCAAAAGAGCAATTACTAGAAAATGGAAATTAAAGTCTAAACCAACCTTACTACAAGTAACAAAGACAACAACAGAGATAAAACAATTGGAACTGGGATCTTTAGAAAAGGGTAGGAGCAAATTACATAGAAAGAAATGGAACTGTGGGATCAATACATGCAGAGAAGAAATGAGGTTTAAAAGAAGGCAGGATTTGAATGAGTTATGTAATGGTTGACTAACAATGACTGGATATGTTAAAAATGATGTACAATGTTTGCAGCTACAGTTGTGTCGGCATGGTTTGGAATGTATAAGTAACCTCTCAGTTAACCGGAACTCAAACAACCGGCACTCTCAAGCAACCGGCAAAAAAATATCGAAGAAATACAGTACAAATTTCATGTGTTGCACTTTCTGTTCCCCCCTTCCCCCCGCAGAAACATACCTTACATTTTTAGAGTTTTAGAGTTTTAAAAAGGAAGATAGGAATACATTTCCTCTCTCCTCAAGCTGAGAACAAGTCAAACAAAACAAATAGTATAGGGTACAGTACTAATCAGGTCTATTTTAATAGTAACTCTCAAGCAACCAAAAACTACAGTTATCCAGCATCTACCAATCCCCATGGGTGCCGTTTAAGTGAGAGTTTAATGTATAATGTTTGCAACTGAGACTGCATCACTATGGTTTATTTTCATTTATATAAATGTAACATGGCTTATGTCATACATGATAATTTAATAAAGATTTTTCTTGCTTAAAAAGGATATTATTTCTTGGCTTGATGTGGTTGGACGGCACAGTGGTGTAGCAGTAGCATTATTGCCTCACAGCAAGAGGTTCTCTGGTTTGAGTCTCGGCTGAGGTGCCTTCTGTGTGGAGTCTGCATGGCCTCCCTGCATTCCTGTGGGTTTCCTCCAGGTGCTCCGGTTTCCTCCCACATTCAAAGACATGCATCTGGAGTGTTTCTCCCCAGGCCTCCACTGAATATTGGCTACGTTCCAAGTCGGACTTTCCTGGTTAATAAATAAATATATTATTCTTAGCAGATTTTTAGTTATGTATGTCCTTGTACTGCTGTGTGCTTTCTCAATGATATTATTGCTTGGTTTGATGTGACTGTCTTGAAGTGTAGAGACAATGGAGTGGATTGGATTGTCTCAATTAACACAGAGTATTCACAATTTTAGAGACCTTGTATTATAATGCTGTTTCTTTGACTACAGGCTTCAAGATCCAGTAGTTTGTCTTTTACTGGTAACAAGTCCAACGTAAAGTGAATTGTAGATTTTTGTAATTTAGTGATTTTGTTTTAATAGTCAAAATACAGTATACTGGATTTAGAAGAATCCAATCTTGGAGTGATGTCTAATGTTGAATTTATATTAGATAGATGAACAGAAATCTGGTCAATTGCTTGATGTAAAGGTTGGAGACCCAATTTATGACCATCTATAGGAAACCTTTGTAACTACTTGTTTTGAGGCTAATGATTTTTTATTTTCCTTAGTAACCATTTTGTAGCACTCATTGGTGGTTTCTTTTTCTAATGACAATAATGCTGAGCATTTAGTTTGGAAGTTTGTGCTTCCATAGCTCCAAGTCTTGTGACATAGTGGCTTATTTTCAGTTTTCAAACCAGATATAATGTGCTATTAGCCTTGTAAAGAATTGATTTGCTTTGTGTTCCTGATAGCCGCAGGCAAAAAGGTGAAATAACCATCTACAAAAAGAACAATTCAGAGATGTTTATATGAGCATATATTTTTCCCTCGCAAATAAGCAAAATATTTTATTAGACGATTATTTATTACTGAAGTCTTCGTGCTTTTGTACAATAGTTGTAAATATGCTCTATAAAAGTGGATGATGGTGGATTCTGACAGGAGCCATAGAAAGGAGCTGCTCATTCACTGGTAGCCATTTTATGTCCCCCACATAAAGATAGGATATTATTGAAATTTAATGATTTATTATTATAATGGCTCTCCTTGAAGAAGATTACTTCTTGATTGTGGGATCTAGCTCTGATCACTGAACTAAGTAATAAGACATTTGGATATTGGACATCAGTATAGACACAGGCATCTATCTTGGTGATACAAGGCCCACAGTCATCATATAAGGCCCACAGTCATCCTAACAGCAATGCTTGGGAAACTGCCCAACAAAGGAGACAGAGAGACAGGCACACAGAAAAGGAGCCTCTGGGTACAAAAGGGACCCTCTAGAAAAAAAAAGAAGTAAGTGTAATGATTTCAGGTCCAAATGCCTGGAGACTAGTGGTGAGGGTATGAGACTTCCTAATCGCAATACTTAATGTTACAACATCAGATATAATTCCAGCTACCATTTCATACACTGAAGCAGCCTGTCACAGTGTTATTTTCCCCCTTTTAACTGCCTTTTAGGGTAGTGAATGCAGGAAAGAATGAAAAAGAACAGTAGACATCACCCTCTCAATTGTTAGAACAAATTCTAATACAGTCAAGATAAGAGTGGTCACATTTAGTTTAACAGGCAAGGGCCTTTCCTTCAATAGCACCTGCTGGATTTCTTAAAATTGGCATTATAGCTTTTATTTCTTTTAACTTTTTGAGAAGAACATATTCTGTGTTTTTCTTTTCTTCTCTTTTTAGACAAGTTTGTTTCTGTAGAAGTTTATACTTAGATTTGTAAATAACAAAAGAAGACACAGGAGAAGAAGAAAGAAGAGTTAAATCAATTGATTTCTTGTGTTCAAAAAAAGCTTGCGAAATCCTACCAATTCTGACTGAAGATGTCTTAATAAGGGTAGCTCAGTGCTTACAAGTACTGGATCTGTGGTCCCCTGATAAGCAAAAAAAGCAATAAAGAGGAAAACCTTTTGGAGGAATATGACAGTTGCAAGAGTATTGTTAGTCATTTTCCCTTGTACAAAATTAGTAAAAGCATAAACCATAAAATATTACTCTTTAAGGAATAAAGAAAGAAGTTAAAGATAGCATTGCCAAGAAAGATGAATGTACAGTGGATATAAAAAATGTACACACCCCTGTTAAAATGCCAGTTTTTGTGATATAGAAAAATGAGACCACAATAAATAATTTCAAGACTTTTCCCACCTTTAATGTGACCTATAACCTGTACAATTCAATTGAAAAACAAACAAATATGTTAGGGGAAAAATATAAAAAATAAAAAAAACATAAAATAAGCTGGTTGCATATGTGTGCACACCCTTAAACTAAATAATTTGTTGAAGCACCTTTTGATTTAATTACAGCATTCAGTCTTCTTGGGTACACAGCTGCCATCAATTAAAGAGACTCTGATTAACCCCAAATAAAGTTCAGATGTCCTAGTAGGATTTTCCTGACATTTACTCAGTTGCCTACTACAGAAAAGGTCATGGTTCGCAAAGAGCTTACAAAGCATCAAAGGGATCTCATTGTTGAAAGGTATCAGTCAGGAGAAGGGTACTGTCAAAGGAAAAAATATACTTTAAAAATGATCAAAACACGGTAGGTTCTGGTTAAGGCACTTTAATCTTGCAGCAAGGAGACAAAAACGTGCTATTACAGAGTTTGTCTAACTAGAAACAGGAAATACTTTCACTTTTATACATTCTCTAACTAGACATGGCCTACCAAGCTGACATAATAAATTACCAGTCTTTTCATCATCATTTGTTGACCATCAGTCCCATGAATTTCTGCTGATTTATCAATTTTTGTGAGAAACTTCCTGAGGAAAACAACGTGGCCTTGATTACCACCAGTTAGATACATGTTATGTTACCATTCAAGGTACTATGGCTAATTCAAGCACAATGCTAACAGTTCGTTTCTCTAATAATCCTTTGTCTACTTTATCTCTAAGCTTCTGCAGCTGTACATGTTCTCATGCTTCGAACAGAGCTGATTGTTTAAAATCATTACATTTACAGAATATAGTATTGTTCATTCACTCATTCCTGACCTAGCAGATAAGCACCTGCTTCTCAAATACATTTCCAAAAGGCATAAACATGAATATTGCTGTGCTACTAGGTCAGAGGGCATCTTGCAAGTTTCAGAAAGCATACTGCAGTTTTCAAAAAGCATCTTTTTTAGTCTCATATGAAACTCAATTTATATATAACACAATGCATGTAAAATAGAATGAAAAACGTGTTAATTCTTCTGACTATTAATTAGCATTAAGCATACACACATTAATACATATTTTTCTAACATTTCCCTCCTGTTAATACTTTTTAATTCTATTTTCAGAAAAGGATAAACAATTTGCTTCTTTTCCTAACCACTTCCAATCAGGATTTGTGGTTAAGAAAGTCATTCAGTTTAAAACTTTTATGAAAGTGTTTCACATTCTAGCAACTCTTCAAATTCAGTACTTTGATACATAGTCTCAGATACTGATATGTGTATGAATTCTTTTATTAATTTCTTCATGCAGGGGATTCCACAACAAACCCAAACTCCTATTAGGAGTAATCCTACCCTGATGGCAATCAGTATGTTCATTAGGATGGAACCCCACCCCCCCCAAATACATTCTGGAAAAAGACTGTCAGAGGGTTTGGGCCTGGTTTGGTCATGGCCGACACTTGCTGAATTACCTCAAGATGATCGTTAATCTCATGCTGATGATCAGGAATAAACACACAACATTCTTCTTTGATTAAAGCGCACGTCCCACCCCTCGCTGCTAGGGTGAAGTCAAGAGCCATTCGGTTTTGGAGCACTACAGTTCTCATGGCATTCAGTTCATCAGTTATCAGTTCAAGAGCAGAGAAAGTCACATTACTCATTACTTTGAGAAGTTTAGACAGTTTTCGCAGCTCCCAAATTGATTTAACTGTGCCATATGCAGGTAATATGCCTGCCCACGATATGACAGCATCACTCAAGTCCATGTGCGCAAGTTTGGTTCCCACATTATGATGGTCTTTCCAGCCTGCCTCAATCTGTCCCACTGGATTCTCAGGTTTCTTAACAGTCTTTTTGGTTACATCTCGGGTATGTCGAATACTTCCCTGAGGTAAAACTGCAGTGTGTCATATGGCCGGGACCAGGTATCCCAAAAAACAACTGCCAGACCAGTTCTCAGGTAACCATTTATATGCTTTTTTACCACACACAAAATAACAGTCCTCTTCTTTAGTTGTTACTTTGTTACGAAATGACTGCCCGCATGAAACATTTTCCTATCTATTACGGATAACTGTTTAAAAAGTACAGGATTACGTTGTACCTGATCAAGAGTCTTATGCATAGATTTAAGAAATGAATTATAATCTGTACTACATGATCCACCTAAATCATTTGCTTTAGTATAACATTTATACTGTACAGTGACATTACACTTGCTCCATCCCACTTGGATGGCATCATTTTTGTAAAAACATACAATTCCTTTTTGTGTTACAGGCAAATACAGTGCTACCTTATCATATGCTTTAATAGCAACTGTGTCAAAAAACAGATTCTCCCAGGTCTCATTGACCCCCAGGGGGATAGCAGCCATCAATAAACCCCCATATGCTGTTGGTATGGCCGTGCAGACCCAGCAGTTCGAAACATTAAAAGTCTCAGCATACACACGTGTAATTGCCTGATAAGTGTTAAAGTTCGGATGCCAGTCTATGTTTGGCCCATCACGTTTAATCAGTTCAACTTTTGTGGCAGGAAAAAGGAGTGGCCACAACAAAAAGAACAATGTGATTAGCATAGCTATCAAAATGATCATGCAAGTTTTCTGAGGTTGCTCAATGTCTCTATTCACACTATACCTGGCCATTGTTTTCTCATTGTACAACAGTAACAAGGTTTTTGTCCAATTCAAAGTTCTTAACCAGTTTACAGTGTGTCAAATGAATCCAGGAAGCTCACTCCGCGATCTTGACTGCAGTGCGTGTCGAAAGTAGTATCTGGTACGGCCCTTCCCACTTTGGAGAACTCCAGTTCTTTTTCTTCACAATCTTCACCCAGACCCAGGTGCCTGGGGCTACTGCTGCTTCCGATTTCAGTTGCTCTTTATCTGAAACAGAATTTAACTGAAAAAGTTTGTTATTCAAAAATCGTCTCATATACCCTGCAAGTGAACTGTCAGCCTCTTGCTCTGCAGATATGAGAGGTTTCCACTGAGGTGTATAATATGCCCTCCCAAACAAAGTTTCAAAAGGAGTCAATCCCTTTGCGTTTGGAACAGTTCTCATGCTCAACAGTGCCAGAGGCAAACAGTGCACCCAGTTCTTTTGTGTCTCACTCATTAATTTCCTAAGCTTATTCTTCAACACCCCATTATGCCTCTCTACTAATCCTGCAGATTGGGGGTGGTATGCGCAGTGATTTTTTAACGATATTCCGAAATAGCGACTAAGTTATTGCACTGTTTGGCTCACAAAATGTGTACCGTTATCACTATAAATCTTTTCCAGTATGCCATATCTAGGTATAATTTCTTTAACAAGGACCTTTGCAACAGTAGCTGCATCTGGATTTTTAGTTGGAAAAGCTTCCACCCATTTGGAAAACATATCTATAATGATAAGGCAATACTTTTTATTCTCACATTTATTCAGTTCTATGAAATCCATACAAATAGTATGAAATGGATACGGTGGTGTAGGGAAACTCCCTTGCTTAGGCTTCAATGCCCCTTGTGCATGATGCTTGTTACAAACATGGCATGCTGCACAAAAATTTTTTGTATAGTTTGTAAATCCATACATTGTAAACACTCAATTCACTAACTGTACCATCCCCCCTGTTGAGACATGGCTCTGCCCATGGCTCTACAAAGCTGCATATCTAAACAAGTTAGATGGCAGAATCGGTTTCTTTTCCATGGAGATGTACAGTCCCTTTTCAAGGATTGCTCCTCGTTTTATCCACTTCTGTTTTTCTACATTTGTTGTAAGTGTCTGCATTGTTTTCAACATTTCTAAATCTAAAATCTCAGAGGGTTGTAATTCCTCACTCAAAAGAAAAGCTTCTGAGGCTGAAGCTGCCTGTTTTGCAGCTGTATCAGCCCGCACATTACCTTTTGAAATTCTATCCTGTTGCTTGGTATGAGCTACGCATTTGCAAATAGCTACTTTTTGAGGTAACTGAATGGATTCTAATAAATCTAAAATAAATTGTGCATGATTAATTGGTTTACCAGTAGATGTTATCATTCCTCTATTTTTCCACTGCTGCGCAAAAACATGTACAGTAGAAAAAGCATACTGACTGTCAGTAAAAATATTCACTTTCTTACCTTCTGCTAAGGTACATGCCCTTGTCAAGACAATCAATTCTGCTGCTTGTGCAGATAAGTTGTGTGGTAAAGATTTTGTTTCTAAAGTCTCGGTATCAGAAATGACTGCATACCCCACTAGAGTCTGTCCTGTAGGACCCCTCCTGCACGAGCCATCCACATAGTATGTCAACTCGGCATCATCCAAGGGAACATCTGTAAGGTCTTGTCTAGGTAATGTCTTTTGCTCAATCTCCTGCAGGCAGCAGTGCGGTTTGCCATCTGCAGGGGTTGGGAGCAAAGTTGACGGATTCAAAGTTGTGCATCGTTCAATTGTCATATGAGGTTGGCTCAACAGTATAGTCATACAGGAAAGATGTCTAGCAGGAGAAAGATATGCTACTTTTTCTTGCAGTAAAATAATTGCGACTGCATGAGGCACTCTCAATGTGAGAGGGTGGAACAACACTACTGAGGCCGAAGCCTGCACTGCCATTGCAGCTGCAACTACTGCTTGTACACAGTGGGGCAGGGATCGCGCCACTGGGTCTAACTGTGATGAATAGTAAGCTATGGGGCGTTGTTTGTCCCCATGTTGCTGTGTCAACACTGATGTCATATAACCTTGCTTACAGTCTACAGTTTGGAAAAATCGCTTATGATAGTTTGGTAATCCTAAAACTAAGGATGATGCTATCAGTTGTTTTAACTTGCAGAAAGCTGCTTCTGCTTCTGGTGTCCACTGTAATAAATCCTGTGCTGCCATCGGCTTTTTGAATATCAAATTAGTCAGTGGAGCAGATTCCAAAGCATAATTTGGTATCCAACTCCAACAAAAGTTAGTAGTTCCCAGGAAGAACATCATTTCCTTCTTGGTAGTTGGTCTAGGTGCTTATAATATTGCTGTTTTTCTGTCTTCATCTAATATTCTGCCTTCTTTGGATATTACATATCCCAGGTATTTAACTTGTTTTCTCCAAAGTTGTAGTTTGTTTTTGTTCACCTTGTGTCCTTGAGTAGCTAAAAATTGTAATAATGCTATAGTATCCTCTCTACATTCTTGCTGGGCGGGGGCTGCCAGCAGAATATCGTCTACATAAAGTAAAATCTGACTACCTTTCGGTGGGATAAATCCCACCAGGTTGCTTGCCGTTTCTTGTGCAAATATTGTTGGACTTTCACAATATCCCTGTGGTAATCTCGTATATGTATACCGTTTCCCCTGAAATGTAAATGCAAACCAATGTTGGCTGTCAGGGTGTATCGGTATTGAGAAAAATGCATTACTAATATCTACCACAGAAAAATACTTTTGCTGAGGCTTCAAATCATTCAATAGAGTGTGCGGATCTGGCACCGTTGGTGCCCTAGGTATAACTGCATTATTTACAGCTTGTAAATCTTGGACCATACGCCACTCCCCATTTGCTTTCCTAACAGGAAATAAGGGTGTATTATATGGTGAATCGGGAGATTCTATTAAGACTCCTTCCTTGAGTAAGGCTGCTATTATAGGTTTGATCCCTATCTCTGCATCCTTTCTCAAGGGATACTGTCTTTTCTGAGGTCTAAATGCTGATTTGGCGTAATAGTAACTGGACCTGCTGTTCGAATAAGCCCTACATCTGATTTCCCTGTTGACCAGAAAGTCTCTGGTATGTTTCGCAAGGCTTTTTCCCCTTCTTCCAATAAGAGTAATACTCAGCTATTCTCACTAGCCTGTGAGTGCACAGCTGGGTGTGTCTGTGTTATCCAATTCAATTTCTGCTTCTGTACTCCTTGTTCGGAGAATTCTAATTCTGTCTGTTTTTCCCACCTTGTGACTTTTTCTCCTAAGTCTGCCCATTTCAAACTTCTATTTTTGGTTAAGCTGACGTGGCAATCGATTAGATTTGTAAAGTGCTAAAAATTCCTGGGGCAATGAACAGCTTATTACACTGTTTCCTTCTGTGTCCCAGTACAAGTTTCGTAACACTAGCCTGTTTGCATGGTTTTAAAACAACTCCTGTTCGTATTCTTTATCAGGTCCTGGTCTATTACAGTAATATAGAGTACAATGCAGCAAATGTTGTTTATCAATGTCAAAGGAGGGGGATTTACTAATGGCTACGTTCATCAGTTCTTCGGTTACTGCCTCTGGACCAGTCGTAACCAAGTCCTGGCTGTACCAATAATATGTCTCACCCTCCTGTCGCACTACAAAGGTATCCATTTGTCGGTGTGCTTCCATACCCTGCATGGTTGGAACTACGGCTATGCCAAATATCTGCATTAAGTCTCTGCCCAAGAGATTTACTGGGCATTTTGCAGAAACCACAATTTTACTTTTCTGGGTAATTCCTGAAATGGGGTCTGTTATTGCTATGCCATGGGAGAGTGGCTCCCGATACAGCTGTCCATTAGCTGCTTTCAGTAGTATATAATCTGGTGATTCTGAATCTTCCGGTAATTTGGAAGGCTGTATCAGGGTCCGTGAAGCCCCTGAGTCACACAAAAAGTTGACTTCCCTCCCCTCTACTAGAAGCGTAACTTCCGGTTTTGTGTCTGCTAAGTAGAGCTCTAGGCTCAATAATGCTAAGTCTAAAATTTCATTTTCGTCAACATCTACAAATTCATGTACATCCTCTACCCCTTCTGTCACATCCTCTACCCTTGCTATCACATTTGCATTTGCCTTTTCCCATTTATTCTCATTCAGTGATTCCTGTCTATCATATAGTCATTCCTCATCCTCCTTATTTTCTGTAGTCACCTTTTTATTTAGCCTGCAATCCCTTGCTAAATGTCCTTTTTTCCCGCATTTAAAACATTCACCCTTTTTCTTTCTTTCTTCAAAATCTTCTGATTGTTTATCAGATTGTTTGTTTCCCTGTGTATTTTTCTTACCCTTTCTCCCAGTTTGTACTACAAAAACTTCTGACCCATCTTCTGCTGAAAATACTTGAGTTTTCTTCTTCTTTTTACTATTAAAATGCCTTTCTGCATTTCTTGCATATTCAAGTAATGGCTGCAATCTACTTGTTCGATGATCTACCATGTGCTTTGTAATAAAGCTGCTAATGGGAGTTATACTTCCTATCAAGAATGCATTCTTTAGCTGCTGCTCATATGGGGAATCATGTGTCTGATTTTCTGGTATCTGCATTCCGCAGTGGTTATTAAAACATTCTAATAATCTAGCATAATATCTATCAACCGTTTCACCTTCTTGTTGAATGCACTGATTAATGCAAGTCCAATCAGCCCTAGGCTTCCATTTTTCAGAGATTTGGTCTGTCAGACCCTTTACTCTGCCATCTAATTCTGCATTAGTATGTGGGAGTGGTCTAAGTCCGCGTCACGGGGATTCCAGTCGCCACTGATCATGTGCCAATCTGGACCTACAATTTGTCTAACTACTTTTTCTACTTCCTCTCCATTTAAATGGTAACTTAATCTCATACCCTGTAAATCTTCTAAAAATTTTCTAAAATTCACTTTCGGATGGGGAATTCTCTCCATGACTTTCTGGACATCTTCCGGTGTCCACGGTCTATAAACTAAAAGAGTCGGATCCTGTCCTGCCTGTCCTGCCTGAGGATTTGGTACTTCTATGAGTGGACATATCTCTTCCTTACTCATAGCTTGTGATTTTCTATTTATTTCATATAATTCAATCTCCCCTCTCAAGTTGCGTGTTTGAGACCTTGTCTCGATAGGATCCCTGACAAACAGTTTTGATGCTGTAGAAACAGCTGCGTATAGTGGAGGTGGATCAGCTTGTCCACTTGCTTCATATTCTGGTAAGGGAAGCAGAGGGGGCGAAGGAGGGGCCGTCGCTATTACCAAGTTATTATCTTCTTTGTCTAAGAACATTGTTTTTGAATTTTTAATCTTTTGTTCCCTGCGATTTGCTTCCTCAAGCCACCTATGTGCCTGAGGAACTCCTAATTGTCATTGCTTTTTTAATTGACCTTTTGCGTCTGTTTTAAGTTGCCTGACAAGTTTAATAAGTGCAAGTTAATCTAAATTACCATCAAATTTATACTTATCAACCCATTTTGTATAGTACTTAACATTGTCGGCACTCTGTAATTGCATATATTTCGTGTCTTCAGTTAGAGGCGGGTCTCGGGAACTTTTCGTGCACTGATTTCCCATGTTGCCTTAGCTAAGCTGTAAATTGTTACGTAACCCTTCTTATCACGTGGTACCATGGTTCTACACCTTTTCACAGTTTATCTAGAATAACTGTCTACCTATTCTGTTTCCCTGATCTATGACAAGACAGTAACCTTTTTTGTCCCTGATCTGCACATACAAATCTTCCTTACATAAACAGTTCTGTAACTAGCCCCTGATCTTAAAACAGAAATAAGGTAAATTCCTCCTTACCTGACCCTCCGTGAGTTGATCCACCAGATCGCTGACTCGTCCTCCAATCCCAGATCAGAAACAGTGGCTGGCCTCTTTCGAACGACAATTCAGTAGGAGGTCTTTCAAAACAGAAGAGCTGATTTGGCCTCTTCTCCATACGGATACATGCCACCGGGCCCAATTCTGACCTAGGCCTAGAGCGAGAGGTACTTTCCGGTCCGAAGGACCAAACTGTCAAAGGAAAAATATACTTTAAAAATGATCAAAACACGGTAGGTTCAGGTTAAGACACTTTAATCTTGCAGCAAGGAGACAAAAACATGCTATTACAGAGTTTGTCTAACTAGAAACAGGAAATACTTTCACTTTTATACATTCTCTAACTAGACATGGCCTACCAAGCTGACGTAATAAATTACCAGTCTTTTCATCATCATTTGTTGACCATCAGTCCAATGAATTTCTGCTGATTTATCAATTTTTGTGAGAAACTTCCTGAGGAAAACAACGTGGCCTTGATTACCACCAGTTAGATACATGTTATGTTACCATTCAAGGTACTATGGCTAATTCAAGCACAATGCTAACAGTTCATTTCTCTAATAATCCTTTGTCTACTTTATCTCTAAGCTCCTGCAGCTGTACATGTTCTCATGCTTCAAACAGAGCTGATTGTTTAAAATCATTACATTTACAGAATATAGTATTGTTCATTTACTCGTTCCTGACCTAGCAGATAAGCACCTGCTTCTCAAGTACATTTCCAAAAGGCATAAACATGAATATTGCTGTGCTAGCAATTACTAGGTCAGAGGGCATCTTGCAAGTTTCAGAAAGCATACTGCAGTTTTCAAAAAGCATCTTTTTTAGTCTCATATGAAACTCAATTTATATATAACACAGTGCATATAAAATAGAATGAAAAACGTGTTAATTCTTCTGACTATTAATTAGCATTAAGCATACACACATTAATACATATTTTTCTAACAGGTACAAAAAAAAATTCCACAGCATGGGATATACCACGGAACACAGTGAAGACAGTCATCAAAAAATGGAGAAAATATGGGACAACGGTGATGTTGCAAAGAACTGGATGTCCCTCCAAAATTGATGAAAAGACAAGATGAAAACTGGTCAGGGAGGCTGCCAAGAGACCTACAGCAACACTGAAGGAGCTGCAGGAATTTCTGGCAAGTACTTGTTGTGTACTACTTGTGACAACAATCTCCCATATTCTCCATATGTCTGGACTATGGGGTAGGGTTGCAAGATGGAAGCCTTTTCTTACACAGAAAAACATCTAAGCTTGGCTAAATTTTGCAAAACAATACATCACGTCTCCTAAAAGTATGTGGGAAAATGTGTTATGGTCTGATGAGACCAAGGTTTAACTTTTTGGCCACAATTCCAAAAGGTATGTTTGGTGCAAAAACAACACTTCACATCACCAAAAGAACACCATCCTCACAGTGGAGTATGGTGGTGGCAATATCATGCTTTGGGGTTTGCTTTTCTTCAGTTGGAACTGGGGCTTTAATCAAGGTGGAGAGAATTATGAACAGCTTCAAATACCAGTCACGTTTGACCCAAAACTTTCAGGCATCTGCTAGAAGGCTGAAGATGAAGAGGAATTTCACCTTTCAACACAACAATGACCCCAAGCATACATCCAAATCAACAAAAGAATGGCTTCACCAGAAGACATTTATAGTTTTGGAATGGCCCAGCCAGAGCCCAGACCTAAATCCAAGAGAAGATCTGTGGTTTGACCTGAAGAGGGCTGTGCACAAGAGATGCCCTCACAATCTGACTGATATTGGAGCATTTTTGCAAGGAAGAGTGGGCAAATATTGCCAAGTCAAGATGTGCCATGCTGATAGACTCCTACCCAAGAAGACTGAATGATGTAATTAAATCAAAAGGTGCTTTAACAAAGTATTAGTTTAAGGGTGTGCACACTTATGCAACCAGCTTATTGTACATTTTTTTATTATTTATATTTTTTCCCCTAAAAGCTTTGTTTGTTTTTCAATTGAATTGTACAGGTTATAAGTTACATTAAAGGTGGGAAAAGTTTTGAAATGATTTATTGTGGTCTCATTTTTTATATCACAAAAACCTGGCATTTTAACAGGAGTGTGTAAACTTTTTATATCCACTGTAAGTATCCAACAAACTACTGCAGGAGAATGGAATGACTGTATCTTTCAGGTGGCAAAATGGAATAGTAGATAGTGTGTAATGCACTCATTTTTATCATCAGACTGCATTTAATGGCTGTGGCTAAAGAATGCAAGAATGCCCCAAAACTGGAAATAATCGGGCCTGGGTTCAGATGCGCACCTTTGGCTAATACATGCTCACAGTACAGCAGTGATACTTATGATTAAAATATAATTGTTATTCATCCTAAACACCACACTTATTCAAAATGTTGCAAATGCCAACAGTTTGTTTCAGCAAAAGCTGCTCAAAGCCAGCTTCAGCAAAACAAAGGCAGAGTTAGTCATGCCACACTGTAGTTTGTTCACTTCATTTGAAAGGTAGCATGTCCTTTCTTCCAGGAAAAAAAAAGCTGCCTCCAGCTTCATGCATCTTGGCCAGTTTCTACACTCCATTCTTTCCATTTTGTCACAGAATGAATCTTGGACATTTTTTTAAATATTTGATAAAAACAACACCCATTTCTTTATCCCTAGAAAAACTCTATTCTAAGAAAACTGGTGTGCATCTCACTTTGCAAATATGTTTTCCCAAGCTTTCCTGCTCCTTTGCATTATCCAGCTATACCATCCTCCAAGCAATACTCCAATATGATGATTTTCCCAAAATACTTTTCTCCCAGTGCCTGCCAACCATCTTCCCCCTCTGTGGATCCTGAGACCATGTGTTCCTCTCTGCACAATAGATACTTCAGTAGGCAATGATGAGGGTGACAGTTGACTGAAGTGACTATCATCCAGGCAGCTATAGAAGCTGATGTGCTTTTTATGCTTAGTTTGCCTACCCTACAGTGGCCTTGTTGTGCATATTTCCAACAAAGTGGAGGGTGGACACAAAAACACAGACACACACATAAACACATGCACACACTTCTGTGTATACAGGCATCCCAGCTAAAGCATGCATTACTTGGTAGGTGTTTATCCTTGGGACTTTACTTTGCCTTGCTGCAACACCACAATCTGGAGGATGTTGGTAATGAAGCAGAGTGGTCTGATTACTCTCAGTCTCTTCCACCTCACTGCCTGCTTCTTTCAGAGCTCAGGTCACTAATCAAACCTGGGTTTTCTGGATTGAGTTGAGGGAACTCTGCCAATGTGCCATACACGCAGTCCCAGAATATGAAGATTTACCTCATTCACACCTCTACACAAGCACCATTTTGCAACTTTGTATACATCTAAATTGTTACCCACCACAGAATCAAATCATAAATAAGCTCTTCAATCTAAGCTAGTGAATTTTTATTGCCTACCTCCACCAGGCAGGGGTCCTAACATTTTTGAATATGTCCTTACGAATACAGCCCCAGTTTGTTCTGCCTGTGTTGCCAACCTTCACTTAACAAATCTAACCAGACAATGGTAATTTTCTTCCTTAAAACTACTTCACTTCCCAAAATAATCTCACTATACTCAGGGACAATTGTAAAACCATCTTCTTATTATTCACCAACCTATTAGACAATCATAAATGTACAACCCATCATACTGATGCCCCTACATACATCTCACAGTTTTACTCACTTCTTGGCAGCTGTATTAATGCATCCATCCCTACCTGAGATAGGTATAGTATAAAATTCTAAAGTATGTCCATCTTGGTGGAATACTTACATAAACAAAATTTATAATAAGATAAAGAAAGTCATAGCCATCTACAAAAGATCCTCATTCAGTTAATATAAAGGACATTAAGCTAGGTAGAAAACATCAAGAGTACCATCAAAAACTGCACTGATAAATATGAACTCAGGGTCACTACTGCCACCAAAGACAGGCAAAGGCTTTCTTCAATTATATTAGAAAGTTCAGAAAAAACACTCTGCCCCCAAAGCCATTACAATAGTCAAGCAAACAAATTTAGTTCTAAGTTCACTTTATTCCTCCTCCTATCTCCCATTCTAAAATATTTACTGACCAGGTCCTACATTCTCTTTCCAGACCAAGAACAATAACTTAGTGGGGCCCTGACAACCTCCACAGATATCTCCTGTCCAGTCCAAATAACACTTAGCCAAAGCTCTCCTTAACCTTTTCAGTCCAAGTCTCCCCTTTGGCTATGCCTCTGATGATTGGAAAAATGCCACTGTGGGATACAGTACAAAGGAGGCCCTACCACTCATCCCAAAAATGAGACTCCTATTAATTTTCTGACATCATCCGTAAGATCTTGGTATAAATAATTGCTGAACCTCCACAGTGCCTGAAGACAACCAGTTTAATTTTATAAAGAGAAGATCGTGTCTATTTAACCTAGCTGACTTCTTGAAAAGGTTACTGAGGTCATGGATAAAGGTAATTCCATTTCCATCTACACTACATACCTTAACTTGGCTAAAGCATTTGATATCATCAGTCATGTAGGTATAATTGGTTAACCATCACAACTCAACATTGCAGTCCACTAGCTATCCATTTGGCTCACCCGTATGTTAGGGATACCTTCTCACCACAAAATAATGTCACTAATGTGACTCAGGCCTATATCACCCACTCTATGCCATCTACTTCTAGGATATGAAAGCAAAAGAAAAGGTACAACAGTTAGTTAAGTTTGCCAATGGTTGCAAAGTGGGTACAGTTGTCAATATTCCCTCAAGGACTATTTTTACAAAACAGGCTTGACCTAACTAATGACTAGTGCACATATCATGGACTCACCCTGAATGCTAATAAATGTAGTGTAGTACATTCACGTTTAGGAAACATAACACAACCAGAGAATCAGAGAAATGACACCTCCTCAAAAGCTGACCCAGTTATTAGTGGCATGGGTACCTCTGTAGTAATGATCTCTTTTTCAACTATTGCATTTCAGGTTTAATTAGGGAATCATTCAATCTAGCAATCAAACTTATTCTTAGAAGCATTTCCTCTCAGTTCAAAGATGTCATTATCCTAATTTATTCTTCCCTTATCAAACCCATCAAGTAAAATGTCTCCTTTGGCACATACCACACTAAGCATCTAGGCCAACTCTTCTTTTTTCAGCTTTTCTCAGTTAGGGGTCACCACAGCAGATCACCTGTCCACTCATGAGTGGCAGTGGAGTTTTATGGTGTTGAGTTGCCTGCATAGCACCCAACCTTCTACAGAAGGTACACACATGCCTAGGGCCAAATTAGAGTGTCCAATCCACCGACAGTATGTCTTTGGGATGTAGGAGGAAACTGGAGCACCCAGAGGAAACCCACACTACCACAGGGAGGACATGCAGACTCCGCACAGAAAGCACCCCAGACGAGGATCGAACTGGAGAACCTCTTGCTGTGAGGCGGCAACGCTAACCGCTGCACCACTGTGGCTGTCCTCATCTAGGCCAACTCTAAAGGTCTCAAATATACCTAACTTAGGGAGTTACTGTTACACACAACCTACGTTATATTGATAGACAAAGGACCATTTTCTATATTCTGTTCCATGTAGGCTTCTTGGGGGTGGGTATCTATAGCAATGTTTCCAGGCCATAAACAACCCCATCTCCATAAAATCAGCAGTACAACTAACACCAGCTCTAAACACCTAAATCTCCAATACCATATTAGCAATACCTGTTGGAACAACAGATACGTAACCCAATGTATTTCACACTTCTGAAACAGACTCTGCTTGCATACCAGACAAAGCACGTTCTTCACTACCTTCAAAATTAGATATGATGACTGGATGGGAGATTGTAAATTTACACATGGAATATGTTCTAATAGCCTACCTTCTATGGCTAATTAACAGACTATTAGATAATAGGTGGTACTTAATTTGAGTATCCTATTGGAGTACACACATTCTCCAACAAGGTATTAATGTACAAGGAGAACCCTGCAATGAGTCTGCAACTTCATGGCAGTGTATTAAGCCACTGTGAAGCAAAGATAGAGAAAAAAGGCTGACATATTGTATTTAACTGCATTTACTAAGCATCATTTGAGACAATACATAAGCAAACAGGTAAAATGAGAAAAAGAAATGTAACTACAGTAAGCAGTTATAAGCAGGTGCCATTTTAGTTTTCTCCTTATTATCCATCGCACTTAAAAAGTCACGTTTAGCAAGCAGGGAAAATAATTTAAACTAAACTAACACAGTTAAAGTGTGTGTGTGTGTGTGTGTGTGTGTGTGTGAGAGAGAGACAGACAGACAGAGGAAGGAAAACAGTACAGTTGTGTAAGTAAACTTACCCATAACAGTAGTTTTTCAGATGATCACTGTTCCAGTAGCCTTAGCTATATGGATTAAATCCTTAGTAGCTTCCAAAACGTTCAGGGCATCTTCCACACAACAGAAAAAAAATGAGCGGCCACACACTACCAAACTAAATAACCAAGAAAAGATGTGTTGTATGGTCACAACAAATGGAGAACCACAAGGAAGTTAATTTTATTTCATAACAAGCAATTTATTATAAACTAGCAAATCAGTCAAGCACCTTTGTCTTGGTTAATATGACTTCACTAGAATAAATCTTACAAAATCTTACCCCTCTCATTTAAATAATCTAATCAAATAACACAAGCCAATCAGGGACCATAATGAATTCTAAAACTACCATCTCCAATAAGAACCTTAGAAGAACAGCCAAAACTTTAAATTGGTGTATGCCCATCCACTTTAAGAAATAATCCCTTCCATTCACCCAAACCCTTATTCACCTCAAACTGAGATGACTAAAACTCAGGTTTGGGCACAAAGCCCTTCAGAGCTTTCAAGCCAACAGAAAGATGGAGGCTAAAGTCCAGACAGGACAGTGCTAGGAATAAAACAATAAAACGTCCACACCCTGGCATAAAAAACATACAAGAAATAAGGGGGCAGAGAGATGGGGGTAGTTGCTGCGGCAGTGATCATTAAAATTGTCTACTCTTATGGTAAGTTTATTTACAAACTGTGGTATGTTCTTCATTTGATTGCTGCTGCAGTAGCCTTAACTTTATGCGTAGATTACCATAGCTTAAACCAACTGGGAGGAGGAGGGAAGATGATCCAGAAGCCCATGAAGAATGGTCCTAACAAAGCCTGCCCTAGACTGGAAGGAGGAGTTCAGTTTAAAGTGTTTGTAAACGTGAGTACAAAGGAACAAGTTGTGGCTTCTAAAACACTTCTAGCAACCAAACCTCTCCAAAAAGCCACATAAAAAGCCAAGGCCCTAGTAGACTTAGCCTTGACCCTGCCTGAAATAGTTTTATCATAGTGGAAATAAAAAAAGTAATAGCATGAGACAGCAATTTTGAAATGATCTGTTTTGTTGTCCCTCTTTTACCTTCACAAGAAATGAACTGATCAGAAGTTCTGAAATATTTTGTTCTGTCAATTAGTACTTCAGTTATCTGTTGACATCCAAGGTATACATGTATCCTTTTTTACTCATTTTTATGTTCTGGAGAAAAGACACAGAGATGGATATCTTGGCTTAATGTAAACTCAGACACCGCTTTATATATAAATGAAGGATAAGTTCTTAAGAAACCCCATCTTTGTGAAAAATGACTTAAGTTTGACCCAGTATGAGAGTTTGCAACTCAGATATTCTTTTTGCTCCGGTCAGGGCAATTTGAATGTTTTCCATGTTAAGAACCTCAACTCAGCATGATGAGCTGGTTCAAATGGAGCAAGAGTTACTTTTTCTAACACAAAGTTATGACCCCAGGGAGGCGCCACTATTTCCTAGAAGGCTTCTTATGCAACAACTCCTTTAAAAACACTTTCGCATGAGGTTGCATTGAAAGGAGGGTAACCATGGGCAGTCATGCTGAAATGGTCAACAAGTGAACCCTGACTGAGGAGTAAGGCAAGCCATAAACATTTGTCCTGAATGGATGCTGGTTCTTTTGTTAGTATCAACTAGAAAATCATTTCCATTTGCTAATGTATGATTTTCTAGTAGTGGGGTTTCTTGTCTCTAAGTAATGCCTGTTGCACAGTCACAGAGAAAAGGTGCCTAAAAGGTATTAAAACTTTATCCTTCAGACAGTCAGTTGTAATTTTTGGGGTCAGATTGCATCAAACACCCCTGTTCTTGTGTGAGTAAATCCAGTCTTTGAGGAAGCTTTGGTAATTGCCCCTTGGCCATTTACAAAAGAAGGGAGAACCACTGTTGCCTAATCCAGAAGGGCGTCACCACAATGGTCTTTGGAGAGTTCAACTTAAGCTTCAGTATGACTCTAGATATTAGTGGCAAGGGTGAAAATGCATATAGGAACATTCCTATCCTTGGAAAAGAAAAAACATCTATCCTCCAGGCCATCTTGCATGGATTTCTGGAGCAGACGTTTGCCAACTTATTGTTGTGAGTACAGTCAAACTGATTTGTTTGAGGTGTTCCCCACAGCTGGATCAATTGCTGGAAGATCCCATGATACAATTTCCATTCATAAGAGTCTGTCCTGTTCCTGCTCAGCGTATCTGCTTCACAGTTTTGCTCTGATGGTATGCAAAATGCCTATACAGTGAGACTGGTAAAAAGCTATATCCTAGGCTACCATGGCTAATCTGAACAGAGGGTTAGATCTGGTTCCTCCTTGGTTGTTTATGTACCACATCACAGTGGTGCTGTTTGTATACACTTGAAGTGGTCTCAGATATTACAACTGGATAAGAAAGTTGAAAGCATTTATAAGAACTAACATCTCTTATATTTGTGTGTTTTGGTCTGTATTTTTGGTTCAAAAACCCTGCACGTTTGGCCCCATAGACACTAGTCTTCAACCAAAGTTGGTTCAAAAACCCTGCATGTTTGGCTCCATAGACACTAGTCTTCAACCAAAGTCTGTGATGTCTGTTGTGAGCAACTGTGATGGAAAGCAATGGGAGAATGGAAGGCCTGGATTTTGAGAAATTTGTTGTCTCCACCAAAATATCTCCCAATTCAGAAATCCCAATACAGGAATTGGAAAAGCCTAGGGATATTGATGCTGGGACCAAAGAGGTTTCAAGTACCACAGATTTTTTTCTCATGCGGAATCTTGCAAGAGGTATTATGAGAATCATAGATGAAATACGATCCAGAATCCTGAGGAATTTCCTTGCTAGGACAGGCATTTGAGTAGAACAACAAAAAATCTAAATACACATCTATTTTTTCTTGTGGAAGTAAAGCTATTTGAACTGAGATGTCCAGGAGATACCCAATGAAAGTAATTGTTTAAGAAGGAGTCAGACACAACTTGTAAATTTTCATGGACTCCCATGAGAACTCCTAAGAGAACCCTTACCCAACTGAGAAATTCCTGACACTTTAAAAAAGACTCTGCTAAGATAAACAAGTCATCTAAATATGTAAAAATGTGAATACCTTGCAGTCTGCAGTAGGCAATCAGGGAGCCAGACACTTTGTGAACACCCTTACAGCACTAGATAGACCAAAAGGGAATGCAGAGAACTGATAATGTGATCCAGACACAGAAAGCCATAAGGAACATCTAATATATGCATTTATAGAATGTGATGATATGAATATTTTAAATCTAAAGTCACTAGAAGACTCAGATGGGTAATATGGGCTAAAAAAATTGTGAGTAGACAGATGTTGAACTTGGAAAGTATCACTAACTGATTCAGAAAAGATTTAAAACTAGTCTCCAAGAATTTTCTTTGACACCAGTAACATCCTGGATAAAACCTTCCTCCCTAACATACCCTAAAAGGGAGGGAGAGAGTCACACTGCCATCTGTAACCTTGATGGACTATTCTCAGAACTCATTTGTCTGAAATCTGTTGACAAAGAGAGAAATGGAGGATCAGACTCTCTGGAAGGATTAAGGGACTGCCAGGGGTGGTGGAAATCCTTCATATAGTCATTCAGACTTATTAGACTGTCCTTTGTTCTGGGGGGGGGGGTCATAATTTCTTTCTGAAACCCTTATACCATTGCTTTTTAAACATTTCCTTTCCAGCACCTTGTAGGGACTATTAATGTTGCTTTTTAAAGAAAGTTGTGGAGGGAGCATTGAATCCTTGGCAAACTTGGAGAAGGAGGGCAGAAAAATCTGGGGGACCCCTTTAATCAGCTTACCTCTCTCATTACACTTTTTGAGGACCTCAGCAACAGGGAATCCAAAAAAAAGGTCTGTATTCAAGGACGAATTCAAGATCTCATTTTAACATCCTCTGTAGATTTCAAGAATACAGCCAGGAAAACCTCCTCATAACAGTTCCAGTAGTAGCAGCCCTGGAAGTGTCATCAGCAGAATCATACATTTCAAACAGTGAATAGTCACTTGAGACACTAAGCTGCACAAAGCAGATTTCTCCTTACAAGAGGAAACTTGCCAGAATATTTCTCGTATTCTCATAAGTGGCAAGCATAGATTTCAACATATGAGCTTGACAGATGAGTATAATATAACAAGTGTTGCAGAAGAATAGACCATTTTACCCAAATTTTCAAATATTTTATCATCCTTGTCAGGTGATGAAGGATTAGTATTAACTGTATGTTTAGCAGCAACTGGAATGGGTCAGTTCTGGGATGAGTTTTTAAAATCTCAAAAGACCTGTGGCACTTTACAAAGTCTATCTGCTTCTTGGAGACAGCAGACTAGCTATCAGGGCAAATTGCAGACTGCAAAAAAAATCTCCCAAAGTAGACAGAACAGAAGGAATAGAAGTATGTTTTGAAAATTCCATTTAAAAAAAAAAATCATAATACTTCCTGAGAGACTAAGAAACAGCACTGTCCTGTTCTGGGAGAGGACACAAAATCTGTGCTTTCACAATGATTTTGAGCTTCAAAGTCTTGAATCCCTTCAGAATATGAGGAATCCTTTTTTTTTTCTATTACCAGAAACAACAGTAAAGGAAGGGTCAAAGGCCGGCACTAAACTGTGAGCTAAGCCCAGTGAAATTACTCCTGTCCAGGGTAACTAAGACAGGAAAGGACATATGTTTTAAGTTTTTGCTTCTTTATGACTGGAAAACCTGAAGAAACAGACACACATTTGGCAGTAGAAGACTCTTCAGGGACGGGTACAGCTTTCTGACTAAGCAGAATGGAATTCCCTGTCCCTTCTCCCAGAACTAACAACAGTAGCTCTCCTTTGCCTACCAATGACACTCCGATAGCTGAAGGATTTGTCTAGCCCCTGGTCCACGGTGGCTGTATGGACTACATCTCTGAGACCCAGGGAAAAAAATGAGGGGTTTGAGGAACCAGCTTTGGCCACAGCAGAGTCTCCCACCTACAGCTGAAGCATTTTATCAGCCTGCTCTGGTGGCAAAGGCTGCTTAATAATCATTTACGTTTTTTTTGTAGGCTGTTCCATGGTTAAGCCAAAAAAGGTGCCTGATTCCATGAAAGCCTTGCAGAAATAGTCTACAAAACAGACACGGGATTAAAAAGTAATGTTTTCTACAATAAACATGGTAAAAAAATCACTTTAAACACTTGCCTACCTCCCCACAGTAAAACAATACTTGTTTCTCCAAAGTAGTTTAAATTAAGTTTTAATAATTTTTTACCACAAAAAGTAAAAAAAACTAATGCTCCTGTTTAAAAGTGAACAAAACTTACATGACGGTCATAAAAACAATATTTCCTGGCTACAATATTTAAGTTTCAAAGAAAAATAAATATTCTGTCACAAAAAATAAAGTTTTTTTTTCCCCTGAAGAGAACTTCTATCCCCAGCAAAACAACATTATTAGCTGACTATTGATCCATGAAAGGCCACACAGGCATACTCTCTTCTGTGGCAAGAAAGTTCTAAAGGGCTTCATGCCCAGTGTGACTTTATTCAGCTCAGCTTAGGATGATTACAATTTTAGGTGCATGGGAGGCATGCTGAACGGTATGGAAATAGGCCAGTTGTCGAATCCTTGGCAGGATTACCCCATGCTCTAAGGCTACTGCTGCAGTGATCAAATGAAGAACACTGAGTCTGTCCCTATTTCTTAACTTGTTAGCTCAAGAATTATGGAGAAAGATAATAATACATGGGTTGCAAATACCCCAAATCAGAGGAATTTTTAAATATTATCCTAATTCACTAAAAGTTAGTAGAACAAGAAGTTTTGCATCAACATGCTTTTTCTAAACAATGAAGAAATTTAGTGTTTCACAGCTCAAAGTAATGGAGCTGCCTTGAGAAAAGAACACAGAGAAAGTCATATGTTAGGCATGCTGTAAGTTAGCACAGTTAGACATGCTGTAGATCATGGTAAGTAATACCACCTTCATGACAATAATCAGAGGGGAGGTTAGAGAATAATAAACTTACAGAATTTTTATGTTATATCAGTTCTTTCTCCGGTTTACAATGGTTACTATGGACTATATTGATGGTTTTATGAACAGTGTTACACTGCATAAATAAATGTCACTATTTAAAATGTTTAAATGGATTCAGCTTTTTTTTGTTTCCAAAAGGTGAAACCAGAGACAAAACAGTAATCCAACTTCCTCTTTAAAAAGGAAGACATCTGTTTAACTGCATTTCTGTTTCACTTTCAAGCATACATCAGATTTCTCTTCTTTTCTTACTGTAGGCATGAAAAAATGTAACTGAACTAGGTGGAGTTTTTCTGTACAATAAAAGATAAAGAAGCCACAGAAGAACTGTCCTATACAATATCAGTATCTAACATTTAAGAAATTATTTATCACATTACATGGTCTGACCATAAAGCATTCTCCTTCGAAATAAAATTGAAACCAGCATTCCCTTCCACTCAAAGTACCTTTAGAAATTTCTTTAAGGCAAACTACGTACTGCTACATGATACATTGGCAAGCTTCAAATCCCACCAAACCAAATTATATCCACTGATGACGGGGGATTATTCACCATCCTACTATACCAGCATGCAAAGATGCAGCTGTACCCCATAGTAACCAGTGCAGGGCAAACCCCAGAAACAAACCCATATAGTGAAACAATAACATCAACACACTTTACAAAAAAAAAGGAAAAGAATTTTGATCAAAAGTAAGAAGACTAATTCCCAGAATGTCAGGTCCATTATCACTGAAATAAACAACTCAGGAGCTTAATAAAATTGACCAAGGCCAAGTTTGAGGCTAAAATAGCAACCCAAGCCAAAGACAATCACAAGACCTTTTTTAGTTATGTTCATAGTCTCAAAAGCACAATGCACCAATGTGCTCATCTGATTGTAAATGATGTTAGCTACACTGAGGCTGAAGCTATAGCAAACCTGGCCAATAAATTTAGCTTTAACTTTACCACTCTCTCCCCTGTGTCTGTCCCTCATGATATACATGAAACTGGCTCGCCTCCAGCTATCACACAAGTCCAGGTCCTACAAATGCTATCAAAAGCTAAAAATACTGCCTCAGTGGGCCCTGACATCATCTCTGGATGTATCTTAATTAGCATGAAACATGATTTAGCCACACCTCTAACTAAACTGTTCAATCTCAGCCTCCATACAGGTTTTGAAACAAGCAAATGGAGAACAGCTACAGTCATTCCCCTTTGTAAGGGAGGCCCTTCCACAGAGCCAGGCAATTACAGACCCATTACTTTGACCAACTTCATATGCAAAGCCATGGAAAGTCTCATCTTGGAATTAATCAGTCAGGATATAGGGAGCCTCCAACACTGGACCTGTCTCAGTTGAGATATGTCAATGACAGGTCATACTTACTCAACCTGGTGGACTTTTTTTGAAAAGGTCATCAAAGCAATGGATGAAGGCAAAATGGTACACACCACATATACAGACCAGAGCAAAGCTTTTGACACAGTTCCCCACACATGCATAGTAGAAGAGCTATATAAACTAGGAATAAGCCACTATGTCACCCGCTGGATTGCCAACTGGCTCACAGATAGGACACTGGTAATCACAATAAGAGAAATTACTTTCAAATAGAGACCAGTCAACAGTGGAGTCCCACAGAGTTCTGTGCTGGGGCCTCTCCTGCTTGGCATCTACTTTTTTTTGAAGTAAAAGATAATACCATAGGGCTCTGGCTGACTTTGATTGTAGATGACTACAAGCTAGGAGCAGTCATCAAATCTCCAAATGAATTATCCACCCTACAGGAAGGTTTGTCCCAAATAAATAACTGGTATAAAAAATCATAGATTGAAACTAAATGTCAAAAAATGCATTATTGTATCCTTTGGGAAGTCACCTACCTCAGGGAACTATCACATTGACAGTACACCACTAACAGTAATCCTAGTTGTTGAAAATAAGGAAATCTATGTGGATAGTGACCTAACCTTTGACCAATGTTCCCATTGATGTAAGAAAGCCTTTCTATATCACAAAGCTTATAAGCAAATGGATTGTGCCTAGATCTACAGATATCATTGTCCCCCTCCCCTGTTACTCAATGGCATTGGGCCAGTCATGGAGTATAATGTCACCTTTGGCATGCATCTGTCTAGACACATGCAACAACTGCAATGCCCACAGAGATACCTTACTAAAAGGATACAAGGCCTAAACAATATATCCTACATGGACCTACTCAAAGCCCTAGCACTATACTCAGTATCCTACAGACTGCTAAGAGGTGACCTGTGTCTGCCATACAAGGCATCCTCTGACCCATTACTGATGGATTTACTGCACATCAGCAAGTCAAATGGCATCATAAATACTTGGTATGGGGATCTAAACCTCTTCTGCAACATCAGCAGAAGAGTTTGGAGGGATAGGTATATCTTGCAGAGGATACTGCTGCTCTGGAACATGCTCTTAATCCACATAAAACAAAGTTCATCCTTGTCCATATTCAAGCGCAACTTGGATCTATGGATGGGAAACAGAAAAGTTACACCATCACTGCCTCCTGTACTACTAATGGACAGCTTCTAAATGCTTTATCCCATGGAAATCTGTCCTCAAATTATCTATGGTATGAACCAAATTATTCTTATTTTAGGTAATATATAATTATTGACCATGGGATGATTAAAGCTATTCTGTAACCAAATGGGATAGGTCAATTTGAGAACAAAAAGTGGAAATGTTTAGGCTTAAAATGGCCCATAAGGAAGGCTAGCCTAGTACTTCCCTATGAACCTATTACTTGTTAAAGAGATGTGAGGAAAAAATATTTTGCCCAACCTTTTCTTGTGGATATTATTTATAATAGACATTTTTTATTAGATGCATTTAAGTCCATCTTGCTACTGGTATGCATTGCACTTTAAATTGCTATGGAATTGGCAAGCTGGCATCTTTAGTGCAGTTGGGATGATGGCCTAATGGTTAATGTGTTTGCCTTACAAATACAAGGTGCAGTGTTTGAATCTCACCAGGGATAATTGGCTAGGCTTAAAATGGCTCACAAGGGAAGTTAGCTTAGTACTAATCTATGAACCTATGAACCTACTGTAATAGTGGACACTGGACAGAGAGTTTGAATGATACATCCGTTCTACGTCTTCCCCCACTACACTAACAGGCATATTCCCACCCTCCTGGAACAGAGAGGAGCTTAGTAAATAAATAGAATAGTAAAATGAAAAAGAAATTAACAGACACAAAATTTGTGAATATAATATGCTAAATATCAAAAACATACGCGCATGACAGCACACACCATTTAACAAACATTTCCCTTACAATAACAACTCCCCACAAAACCCCTAATTAAATGATTAACTGCTAAATGGTAAAATATATACATTCTGTATACACAAACAAATAATTTAGAACAAAATGGTAATGAATTATGAGTAAAAGAATACAAGTTGTTTTATAGCAATTAACGACAGCCAGCTAAGTATTAGAGCCTATGCTCTATTTAAATATGTAATATGTTTGTAAAACAACATTAGAGCATGTAATTCAAATAAAAATTCAAGCTGTAATATACAAAATTATAGAATTTTTATTTTGCCTTGTCCTCAGAATAAATACAAAGAAAACCCATCTAGAGTCAAACCCTGTTTGATGCAAATATTCATTCTATGAGAACCGTAATAATAGCCACATGCAAAACAAGAGAGAATGTTCATTCTGTATCACTTAAATGTTTATGCATATTTCCAATAAAATGGAGGGTGGACACACACACACACACACACACACACACACACACACACACACACACACACACTTGTCTGCATACATGCATCCCAGCTACAGCATGCATTTGCTAGGTGTTTATCCTTGGGACTTTAATTTGCCTTGCTGCAACACCGTAATCTGGAGGATGTTGGTAATACAGTGGAGTGGTATGATTTGTCCCACTGAATCCCACCATCATTGGCTACTTCCTTCAGAGTTCAAGTCACTAATCAATTCTGGCTTGTCTGGATTGAATTTAGGGAACTCTCTCCCTGTGTCACACACCCAGTCTCAGACTATGCAGATTTACTTTGTCTGCATCTCTACACAAGCACCATTTTACTACTTTGTATGTATCTAATTCATTACCCATCACATAATCCTATCCTATATAAGCTCTTTAATCAAAACTAGTGCATTTTTATTGCCTATACTCTCTTCCCCCCAACCATGCATTTATTCTTTATTTCCACTATTCGTCTCACTCACTTTCTAATACAATTCATTTTCAGTCACCTTTGCCAAACTTTGGAATGATCTTCCTTACATTGTCCAGTCCTTGTCATAGTTTGCTATCTTTTTCACTAAATTCAAAGGTCAGTTGAAAAAAAAACTCCACACTGTCTATCAGAGATTGAGATACCATTTTTTTCTGTATTTCTTAGATTTTAACTGAATAGATATACTGGTTCCAACCACACATCTGGCTAACAAATGAATACATTGTGATGGGTGAGGAGGGAGGTAAAGTAGTCACAGACAATATAAGGCTATCACAAAGGAATAATATGCGATTCAGAGCCACCACTAAGAAGTGGCCTTGATGAAACTTTCTATGATAGAATAGATAAATAGTAAACAGCAAAATACTACTGGAGAACCTTGATGTATAAAGAACCTATTTGAGCCTTATCGCATCATTAAGAGAAGAGCTGTAGTGGATTCTTGGTTAAAGCAACCTGTACTTGAGTTATCAGATTATGTTAAGAAGGTGGTACTGAAAGAGCATGGCAGACTATGTAAGTAGACAGATAAAGACAGAAGCTACTCTTTTACTGGAAGGGTAAAGGGTGCACCCCAATGATGATGTCATTATGGCACATGCCATTGAAGGGATGGTTAGTAATCACAAAGAAGTGCTGTTGGGATCTTGTACTGTGCCAGAAAAAACATCAGTAGGCAACAGACACCCAGAGTACAACTCTGAGTTAGAAACAGCTCACTCTGGCTTCTCCAGTAAGGCAGTAGTTATAACAATGGTTCCCTAAAAATTAGCTAAAGAACCCCCCACTAAAGTTCTTATACTTCATTGAGCAGATAGTGCCAATGCAGGACCACAGTGAGGTGAATAAATTAAGTCACAAAAGTGCATATGCAAAGATAAAGATACAAGATACAAGAGAAATACTACTGAGCTCTCTAGTCATGTCTGTGGGAAAGGGAGATCTCTAGTGTTTAACAAGATAATGCTTTCACAAAGAACAATTCCTAAATTTAGAGACAAAATAACTGGCTTCAACAATTGTCAGGAAAACTGGTATTATTCTGTGGGAATCCTGTCTGCACCTGTCTGGGAAAAGGTGGTCAACAGACCCCTTCTCTGCTCTACAAATTGTCGATACCTCTTGGCCCAAGGTTTTCAGATATTAGTCAGAATTCTTGCTACCTCTAGAGTGCCTTTTTCAAGTATATTTTAACTGTTGGGCATTCTCACATATTGTTTAATTTGATTAATAAAAATAAGTACACTAAATCATACATACAGAAAATAAAAATATATATGCATATTTACAAAAATCAAATAATATCAATTAGCATCAAGTATGATGAGTCATTATAAATAGTTCTTTTTATAATATTTAGCTAATGGATATAACTTTTCAGCAATTGATCTATATTCAACAATTTGTTTAAAATGCTTTTGTTCTTCTTGGATCTCAATAATATAGTTGACATTTCTTTATGACACACATCATGGAAATTTTGAAGAATTCTTTAGAACCTGAAGCAGATTATTTGTTCCAATTTAAAATGATTACTTTTCTTGTAACTGCTAATAATCCAAACTATAGAAACCAATATTGTGAATTTACATATTCTAGAGCAGATGCAGTTTTCAAAATCAAGGATTCCAAAACATTACAATTGTCAGACCACAATTTATATTAAATTCCTGAAAAATCAAGCCAAAATGTTTCATTTTTCTCACTCCAATAAAAATATGGTACCAATCAGCCTTCAGAGTTTTTTTTAGAATGTCAGTAAGTAAGCACATCTTTTTTAAAAACCTTACTTATTTTACAAGGTGTAATGAAAGTTCTATGTAAATATTTCCAAGTAAATATCTTCCAATATATACTCAAAGTATAACCAACAAATTTTGAAATTAAATCCTATGAAAATTGATTAATGATATGTACATTATCATTTAGAAGAAAATTCCAAAATTTATCACCAAGCTTAATACTTAATTGTAGTAATAATTTATTTAAATTTATAGTTGGAATTATATTTTCATTAACATTAATAACCACAATATATAATCTATCTATGAAGGAATTTTTCATTTTTAATTCTATTAATTAAATATTTATTTTTATTAAAATTAGAACTAAGATTACGACAATTTGTTTGTATGACTAATAAAGATTATATTCATTAATACCATATTCCTTTATTAATCTTCTCTATAAAGTCTGACCAATAAATATTTTTTTCTTCAATATATGTCATTTTTCAATCTACTTATATTGACTTTTTTTTGTATAAGCTGTGGCTAATATAATGAAAAACCATGTATTGACATTTTTGTATAGGCTATGGGTAATATAATGAAAAAAAAACATGTTCTAAGAGGAAGAAATTTAAAAGTAATTTCCTTGTAGTTCCTAATAATGAATTAACAAAATTTGAACTTTCTGAATGCCAAAAAATCTAAATAATGTTATTATTAATAATTTTCAAAGAGACTGGAACAGGTTTCAACTGAAATTTTTCATAAATGGATACATGCATTATTTTCCATTGAACTTCATATGTGGTGTCTAGTCAATTTAGAAAATTTATAAAATGACAGAATGAATATAGTTTTTAATATGTGGGAATGCTATTCCACCTTCTTTCCAGATCTCATATGATTAAATAAAGAAGCTCTTTGGCTTATAATGTACTATATAAATTTTGGTATGTGTGTTTTTTAATTATTTATAATAGTTCGATTAGGAAAAATAATTACTGATTGAATAATATAAATAATTTAGGAAGTATCATTTTATCAACATTAATCTATCTTTGAAAGTATCATATAAATCCCTAACTATTTTCTTATTTCATGACATTAAAAACAGTTTACTTGTATTCAGTTTTATTTTAATTTACCAATAAAATTTCAGTTTTATTTTTAACTTTCATTTTTTATAGATTTTCAAAAAAAGTAACAGAATTTAAAACGTCTTCCATAGCGCCATTTAAGTCACTGGTACTTAAAATAACATCATCAGCAAATAATTGTATTGTTAAAGAATATGAGTTATTGACTTTATAGCATTCAATATTCAAATGTCTTATAAATTCTGCAAAAATGTTAAACACTAAAATTAAATAATGGAGATAAAGGGCACCCTTGTTTAATACCTTTATTAATATCAAAACCCACAGAAAGGAAAAACCCAAAATGCTTTGCAAACCTTGAATATATTTAATAGTAAATTAATAAAGTCACTTATAAAACCATAAAATTCAAAGCATTTAAAAATATATTTCCAATTAATAGTATCAAATGCTTTCTCTTTAAGCTTATAATACTTTATTTTTATTAAATTAGCATAATATAAAGCAGAAATAATGTTATATTATCATATATCTTTCTATGAAGAACAAAACCTGCCTAATAATTATCCATTAAATCCTTTGTGATCAGTTAAGACAGACATAAATATTTTTTAATATGTATTAATAATGAAGTAGGACCATAAGACATGCATCTTTCAAGATATTTACCCTGTTTAAAAATAGGTGTTACTAAACGGTACCTCTGTGAAGGAATAATTTCACAATCATTTTGAATTTCAATGCAAACTTTCCAAAATAATGACAGCATGTTTTGAGGTAAAAGTTTATACAGTTCTGAAATAATACCATAATGTCCTGGAGCTTTATTAGTGTTTACTTGTTTAATTTGTTCCTTGGTTTCACTAATAGATCTTTTTTTCATCAGATTATCAGTATTTTCTTTTGATAGTTTATTTTACTATGATTAAAATGTATATTTGAATTATTTAAATTATATAATTTATCATAAAAATAAATAATTGCATGTTTAACTCTTTAAAATAATTATCAAAACATGAAACATATTTTCAGTATCAGGAATATTTTACCATTAGTTTGATTAAGAAGATAATTGAATTTCTTTTACTAAATAGTTTTGATCTATTACCAAGTGTATGAAGACCTGTAGGAGTAGTTGCATATGTGTTCAGCTTTATTTTTTCAAAACAAATTCAGTTTTATGGTTTAAAATTCATTGATAAGAAGTGATGACCTTAAGAAAAATTAAGTTAATCAGTTAATTCGTGTTTACTTTTATCACCCTTTTGTTAGTCTAATTTTGATCTACAGAAACTATTTTATAAATCATTTTCATACCATTTTATAAGTTTAGTATAACACCAATTTTAAATTTTTTGATAAAATGAATTTTAAAATAATCCCATAATATAGCATTAAATTATTATTGCACTCCATGTATTCCAGAATTCTTTTGTCATCCAGTCTTTGAAATCAGATTGATTAATTAAATAAGCAGGTATTCTGTAAGTCATTAATAATGTATTACTTATTTTAGATCAATACTTAGTGCATTATGCTCTGGAAAAAGGTGAGGAATAACCGTATTGCATTTAATAACAAAACCACAAAAACAATAAAAATGAAGAAAGGAGTGTCAAACTTTCTTAAGCATATCACCACTTTAATATATCCAATTTTTGTCCAAAGACTTTGTCAGAAAATACCAGAAACACATCAAACCAATATTTAAGCATGGATTGTCCAATCAGCTTGACAAAATATTTAGATGAAAAGTGGAGGTATATTTATTACTGTGTTATTGATTACCAGTATCAGGTCACTTCATCTGTTTTGGTTATTGCATTTAATCTTCTATTGCAAATCGAAACTAAAATTATATCCATCCTTGTTTCTTGTTTAAGTTCCATGAGTAAAAGAATAGTGAGTATAAGAAAGGGAATATCTATCAGTATTTGTATTAGTAGATTAAGATCATTAATCCATTATTTAAAAGCTTTAGTTGTAGAAATGAATTTAAATTTTTTCAAAGTACTCGTTTCTAAATTGTTTAAAATACAATTAAAGTCATCTGCTAAAATAAGGCTAACTCTTAGATTTCATAAAATTATTTCCATGTATTCTTTAGCTGTTTTAACTCATAAACCTTGTATTCAGTAAAGATTTGCCAGAGTATATCATCTTTTATTACATTTTAAGACAATGATTGTTAACATAACCTTTGAATTTGAATAACTGGAGTGTATTTTTGGCATTGAAAAATAAAAATATCTTTCCAAAGAATCACTGTACCCTTCTGTTATTTTTAAAGGATGGATAAGTATTTAGTTCATAATCACTATTAGTTAGACAGCCTTTATCTATTCCTATTAAATGTGTTTTTGTAAGAAAACAATATCAGCATTATTCAATTTTAAATACCTAAACAGAGATCTTCTTTTACTGCCAATGTTAATTCCATTATATTAAGTGAAAGGATTTTTCAGTGTGCCATTTTGAAATTAACTATAAATTAATTTTATTTTTAAGAGTTATAAACATGCCAATAAGAATTTAATTTAATATTATGACTTTTAATAATGAAATAAATATGATAAATTGTTTAAAAACTAGTATTGCTAAATAATAGTAAACAACAAAAAGAAATTCTATTAATTTCTAGCTATCACTTTCATGGATACAAAAAGTTCAGCATCAAATTTAGAAACTAAATTGACTAGCCCTTCTAATTTCCACACTAGAAAAGCCTATTAATTCACCTCAAGGAAGTAAATCTCCTATTATGCATAAAATCTGTTTTTAGTTAATGTTCCCTAAACTGTATGAAAAAATGTTTCCTCACCTGAGATTATTTTCATTTTTATTGCTTTTGTGTCTTTTTTATTTTGCGTTGTGCATGAAAGAACTGATTTTGTTGGGTTTTACATTCAATATTAGAACAGTTTGGTCATATACAATACAATATATACATACATACATACGCAAAATAAATAAATATATAGTAGCAGTACTATGTAAATCAAGCAAGATCTTCTGTATAGTAAATGAGCTTACTCATCTGAAGCTGTATTGCATCTTATGTAGCTTAACATTAAATGTTACAGGTATTCTGTATTCTACCCAATATGATAAACTCTATGAAAATCTATTTGGAGAAAGAAAGGCCACAATATATCGATAAAAGGCATTTATCCTTTTGTTGTTGTTGTTTGCTTGAACTGTTTGTCATGACAGTTTATCAGCACGTCTCTTCAAACTCATACTGGACCAGTCATTGTTTTAGAAAGTGAGATGGTTTTACAGGACTGAAAAAAAAGTAACTGCTTCATCTAAGGAATTAAACAGTTTAATTTCATCTGGAAGAAGACTCTTAAGTCTAGCTAGGAATAGTAGATGGATGTTAATGTTATTATTTTTCAATTCTTTAAAGAAAGGGATACATAGTTTGCATTTCTTTATAACTCTGGATGAATAGATATTATCAAACCTGGTGATGTTGGTTCCCATTTTAATAAGAGCATTTGTTGAGACTGCTTTTAGAACAAGATCTTTTTTAAGCTAGAAATGAATTTAACTATTATGGACCTAGGTAAAGTTTTTTTCTTTTAGGAGAGGCAAGAGATCTGTGGGCTCTTCTAATTCCATGGAAAAATGCTTCAGAAAAATTTAGTACTACAGGAATCCAAGATGATAAAAAGCTAACCATATTGCTGCCTTCTAGTTTTTCTGGCACACCATAGATTCTGATGTTGTTTCTCCTGTCTCTCTTTTCCAGATCATCATTTTTTTCTAAGATACTGTTATTCTGCTTCAATAAAAAATCAGTCTGTACTGCTTCTCCATTTAGTCTTCCATCAAACTCATTTAGTGTCTCATCTATGAGTAAGTTTTTCCTTATGCTGTTTAAACATGTCTTTCAGAAGTTTTATCTGTTTGCCACAATCAGATTTTATATGATCCAACCTATTATCAAGTTTGTCCATTTTTAAATAAATTTCTTGCAGACTTGAAGCCAAAGACTGTACTTCTTTTTTCATATTATTTTCTGAAGATTGTGAGTTGGAGTGACTCATTGAAGATATAATTATTACTAATTTAGTGCCAGGAATATTATAATAATAGTATTATAATCCAGTAGAAATAAGTTTGAATGCTTTTCCTTTTCAAAGATTGAAATCAGAGACAGAATCCACTGGAGCACAAAGAAAATAATCCTGCCAGGCTGCAGAAGATGTAAGAGCTTCACACAAAAGCTGCTAGAAATCCTCCATCTTGTTTGGAATCTCTTCCCACATAAATTCTAATTTGGAAAACATAAAGGAGGAGTTGTTGAATGCTAGGAGTTGAATGATAAAATGCCTAAACGTGAGGCCTTATCATCACTCAAAGTTCCACATAATTGTGTAGTCACTGAAACTTAGTTCCTCTGTTGTGACTGCACTCCATCTTTAGCCATGTTTTCTGCCTTCAGAAGGCTATATGCTGAAACTGGTCTGATACTTATTCTTAATAAACTATCTGAAGTTTGTGTCCTTGGTGGTGCTGGCTCTTTTTGGATGTTCATAGTGTTGCTTTGGCCATTTGCACCTGCCATACTTGCTAGCTCTTCTTGGATGTGACTTAGCATTTTCTGCTGGCTGTTGGCGTTGGGACACATTTTTAGTATCAGTTGCAGAGTTGGATTTGACTAATGAAGGCTATATGCCAAAACCAGTCTGATACTTATTCTTAATAAACTATCTGAAGTTTGTGTCCATGGTGGTGCTGGCTCTTTTTGGATGTTCATAGTGTTGCTTTGGTCGTTTGCACCTGCCTTACTTGCTAGCTGTTCTTGGGTGCCCCTACAAACATCGTACAGGTTTACTCACTTCTTGGTAACTATATTGATGCATTCATCCCTACCTGAAATAAGTATAGTGTAAATTCTAAAGTAAGCCATTATGGTGGAATACTCACATAAATTACCATTATAAGATAAAGAGCTTAATAGCCAGCTACACAAATCCTCATTCAGTTAATATAAAAAGGATTTAAGCTAGGAAGAAAAACTTCAAGAGTGCCATCAAAAATTGCACACATAAATATGAACTCAGGGTCACTACTGCCATCAAAGACAGCCAAAAGGCCTTCTTCAGTTACATTATAGACTTCAAACAATGGGATATCTCAGTCTGACCTTGAAGCCATTGCAATAGTCTAGCCAAGAAATTCAGTTCTAAGTTCACTTTATTCCCCCTCATACCATCCATTTTAAAATCTCTACTGACCAGGTTCTATCTTCCCTTTCCAAACCAAGAACAATAGCTTTGTGGGGCCTGACAACATCCCCACTTGTCTCCTGTACAGCACCAAATAACACTTAGCCCAACCCCTCCATAATCTGTTCAGTAAAATTCTCCCCTTTGGTTATGGTCCTGATGAGTGGATAACTGTCACTGTGATACACTGTATAAAGGAGGCTCTTCCACTCATCCCAGAAATTAGAGTCCTACCTATTTTCTGATATAATTTCTAAGGTCATAGTATAAATAATTGTTGAACTACTTAACAATAACATTGATAATCTCCAGTGCCTCAAGCCCCACCAGTTTGATTTTATAAAGGGAAGAGTGTGTCTATTTAACCGAGCAGACTTATTCAGAAAGTTACTGAGGTCATGGATAAAGGTAATTCCATTTCTATCCACACTCTGTACCTTAATTTGGCAAAAGCATATGATGTCATCCATAATGTTGGTAAAAATTAACACAACTCAAAGTTGACCCCCATGTTGTCTACTGGATATCCATTTGGCTCAACAGTAGGTTGGGGATATCTTCTCACAATAAAAGAATGTCACTAGCAGTGCCCCACATGACTCAGTCCTGGACCACCTACTCTATATGATCTACTTCTAAGATATGAAGGCAGAAGAAAAGGGACAATGGTTAATCAAGTTTGCTAATGATTGCAAAATGGGTACAGTAGTCAATATTCCCTCAAGGACTGTTTTTACAAAACAGGCTTGACCTAACTAATGACTGGTGCACACATCATGGACTCACCCTGAATGCTGTCACTTTTAGGAATTATAACACAACCATGGAATCAGAGAAATGACAACCCCTCAAAAGTTGACTGAGTTAGGGGCCTGGGTACCTTTGTAAGTAATAATCTTTTTTATTTATTTTCAACCATCACATCCCAGGTATAATTATGGAATCATTCTATCTAACCACTAAAATTATTCTTAGCGGCTTCTCGTCTCATTTAAAGATGTCATTAGCCTACTTTATTCTTCCCTTACCAAACTCATCATTGAGTAAAACGACTCCTTTGGCATGTATCACGCTAAGTATCGAGACCAACTCAAAAGGTCTCAAATATACCAGTAACTGTCACACACAACCTAAGTTATACTGATAGATAAATGACTGTCTCCCTATAGTTTGATTCCTGTAGGTTTCTGGGGGAGAGAGATCTGTACTGAGGTTTCCAAACTTAAAAAAAAAAAAGAAAGAAAAAAAAAACACCCTCTTCAAACACCTCAATCTTCATAAAATCAGCAATGCAACTAACACAAGCTCTAAAGCCCTAAACCTCCAATACCACATTAGCAACACCTGTTGGTGCATATATTATAGTGTATGTATTTCACACTTCTGAAACAGACTCCACTTGTGTACCAGACAAAGCAATTTCTTCTCTACATTCAAAACTATATTTGATAATTGGATAGGAAATTGTAAATTGACACATGGAATATGTTCTAATAGCCTACATTCTATGGGTAATTAACAGACTATTAGATGATATGTGGCACTTAGAGTACCCTGTTTTAGAACACACATTTCCAATATGCTATTAATAGTACGAGGAGAGCCCTGCAAGGAATCCTCAACTACATGGCAGTGTATTATGCCACTATGAAGCACAGAAGAGAAAAAAAGGCTACCATTTTATTTTCACCCATCTTAAGTGAGCATCAGTGAAGGCAATACATACCTAAATAAATAAAAGAAGAAAAAAGAAAAGTAATTGCAGAAAGCAGTTATAATCACTGCTACTTTTTCTTTTCCTCTCAATATGGATGGCACTTAAAAAGCTGAGTTTAGCCAGCAGGGGAAATAAATTAAATAAAACTAACAAAGTTAAAGTATGTGCATGTGCACAAACGTGGGTGTGTATATGAGAAACAGAGAAAGGAAGACAGTACAGTTGTGTAAGTAAACTTACCATAACAGTAGATTTTCAAGTGATCACTGTTGCAGTAGCCTTAGCTATATGGGCTGAACATTTGGCAGCTTGCAAAGCTTTCAGGACTCCCCTTCAATATGCCCAAACCATTAGTCAGCTCAATATGAGTGGACTAAACATCACATTTGGGCACAGAGCCCTTCAGAGTTTTCATGCGAACAGAAAGAGGGTTGCTGAAGCCCTGCTAGGATAATGCTAGAAATAAAGAGGTCCACACTCTGGCACAAAAGCATACAAAAAATAAAGGGGATGGAGGGAGAGAATGTCTACTGCAGCAGCGATCAGTCAATGCCTATTGTTATGGTAAACTTACTTACAAACTGTACTATGTTCTTCATTTGATCACTGCTGAAGTAGTATTAACTATATGGGTTCATTACCATAGCTTAAACTGACTGGGAGGAAGAGGAAGGATGAGGGTCCAGGAACCCCTGGAGTATGGTACTAGCAAAGCCTGTCCTAGACCTGGAGAAGTAATTTAGTTTAAAGTAGTTTGCAAAAGTGTGCACAAAGGACCAAGTTGCTCCTTCTAAAATATGTCTAGCATCCAACCCTTTCCAAAACATCATCTAAAAAGGCAAGGCCCTGGTAGAATAAGCATTGACCCTGACAGCCAGTTTGAAGTAGTATGTTTTGACACAGGTTGTCCTTTTTGTTACCTTCTGAAGAAGTGAACAATTGATCAGAAGATCTGAAAGATTTTGCAATGTCATAGTAGTACCTGAGTTGCCTGTGGATAACCAAAATATGAAGTATCCTTTCTCCTTCAATTTTAGGTTCTGAAAAAAAAAAGACAGGGAGATGGATGTCTTGGCTTACTGTAAATTCAAATAACACTTTAGATATAAATGAAGGATTAGTTCTTAAGGAAACCCTATCTTTGTGAAGAAATGAGATAAGGTTGTCCCGCCATGAAAACTTGCTATACAGATACTATTTTGCAGAGATCAAAGTATAAATTGGATTGCTTTCCATGTTAAAATTCTCAACTCAGTCTGATGAGCTGGTTTAAATGGAGCAAGAGTCAAATCTTCTAGCACAAAATTATGATCCCATGCAGGAGACATCCGTTTCTTAGGATGCTTCTCATGCAACATCCCTTTTAAAAACATTTTCACATAGAGTTGCATTGAAAGAGAAAGATCCATGGCCAGTCATGCTGAATGGCTGACAAGTGAACCTTGATTGAGGAGTAAAATATGCCATAAGATAATAACTCACATAAAATCTGAAGAACAACATAAATGTTTGCTCTGAATGGGGGCTTGTTCTTTTGTTAGCATCATCTATAAAAAAGGTTCCATTTGTTAATATATGATTTTCTAGTAGCATGCTTTCTTGTCTCCAATTAATACCTGCACAGCCTCAGAGAAAAAGTACCTAAAAGTATTAAAACTCTATTATTCAGGTAGGCAGTTGTTTAGGATCAGAATGTATCAACCACTCCTGGCCTTGTGTGAGCAAATTCAGTCTGTGAGGAAGCTTCTGGTAATTGACCCTGGCCATTTTCAAAAGAAGAGAGAACTAAGTTGCCTGGGACAGAAGGGAGTCACCACAATGATCTTCAGAGTCCAACTGAATCTTCATAATGACTCTGGATATTAGTGGGAAAGGGTGGAAATGCTTACAGGAGCATTACAGTCCATGGAAAAAAAAAAACATCTACCCTCTTGGCCATCTTGTATGGATTTCTGGATCAGAAGTTTTCCAACTGATTTTTGTAAGTGGATGCACACAGATCTGTTTAAGGTGTTCTTCTCAGCTGGATCAGTTGTTGGAAGGCACCCTAATTCAGTTTCCATTTGTGAGATTATGTCCCGGTGCTGCTTAGGTTGTCTGCTTCACAAATTTGTTTTGATGGTATGTAAGATGCCTATAGAGGGAATTGTGCTGAAAAGCTACATCCTAGGCTACTATGGCTAGTCTGAATAGAGGGTAAGATCTGATTCCTCCTTGCTTATCTACCACATCACAGTGGTACTGTCTGTAAACACTTGAAGTCCCAGTTGAGAGAGTTGACACCATTTATAGGAACTAAAATCTCTTTTATGTTTATGATTATATGTTTTGGTCTGTCTGTTTTGTTCCTAAGACCCTGCACTTTTATCCTCATTGACACTGCTCCCCAAGCAAAGTCTGAGGTGTCTGTTGTGAACATCTGTGCTGGAGCATGATGGGCGACCTGGATTTTGAGAACTTTGGTTATCTCCATTACGAAATCTCCCTTTCCACAAATCCAAATGCTGGAATTTGAAAAGTCCAGGAATATCAATGCTGGGACCAAATAGATTTCATGTAGCACTGATTTTTTTTTTCTCATGTGGAGTTCTGCAAGAGTAGCATGAGTACCATTGATGAAATAATGCTCGGATTCCTGAGGAATTTCCTTAAGACAGACATCTGAGTGGAAAAACAAAAGATCAAAATTAAGATCTAGTTTTTTCTTGTAGAAGAAAAGCTATTTGAACTGAGTTGTCCAGGAGATACCCAAGAAAGCAATCGCCTGAGAATGAGTCAGAATAACTTTTATAACTTCTTCTGGACTCCCAGCGTATGTAGATCCCTTACCGAAGTGAGAGATTCCGGACATTTTGAAAAAGACTGCTGTCAGGGGAAATTGGAGACTATAACAAAAACATCTTCCAAAGCAGACAGAAAAGGAAGAATAGGAGTAGGTTTTGGAAATTCCATTTGCAACAAATCATAATACTTCCTGAGGGACAGAGAAGCATCACCATTTTCCCACTGAAAGAATTGATTAATTCTAAAACATTTTAAGAGAAAGAGAATCCTTCAGAATTACTGGCTGAAGCCACACACTACCCAGAAACTGGATCAGAATTTTATGGACATGACAGAAAATCTGTGCTTTCACAATCATTTTGAGTTTCATAGTCTTGGATGTCTTCAGAAAATGAGGAATATTTTTTTTCTGTTACCAGAAACAACCATGCAGGAAGCGCCTGCACTAAACCCTGAGCTAATTCCAATAAAATTATTCCTGTCCAGGGGTAACTGAGATAAGGAAATACATAAGTTTAAGTTTTTGGTTCTTTATGACAAGAATGTCTGAAGAATTAGACACACATCTGGCAGCAAAAGACTCCTCATGGACAGGCACAGCTTCCTGGATAAGGAGAGCGGCATTCTCTTCCCCTTCACCTAGGACCAACAAGAGTAGCTTTCCTTTGCCCACCAATGACACTCTAACAGCAACAGAAGACAGTCCATGGTGGCTGTATGGACTACATCTGTGGGACCCAAGGAAAAAGATAAGTGGTTTGAGGAACCAGCTTTGGCCACTGCATAGTCAACCACCTGTGGCTGAGGCATTTTATCAGCCTGCCAAGATAACAAAAGATGCTTAACAATATTTTTCTTTTTGTGGCTGGAAAAGGGTGGTTCCAAGAACTGGTAGGCTGTACCAAGGTTAAGCTGAAAAAGGTGCCTGATTCCCATGGAAGCCTTGCAGAAATACTCTGTAAAATAGGTAAGTGGTAAAGTAACATTTTTCACATTAAACATAGTAAAAATCACTTTAACTCATTCATTCCAATGGAGCTGAGGAAGTTTGCACTGTAACTTCCAATGGGGGGAGCCTAAGCCTTTTGATAGAATCAAATTATGTCCGCACATTTCAAACAAATGTTCACATCTCTGGCACCATATGGATTATGAAAGAAGTATTAGTGGCAAACTGTCCAGCACAAACTATTTTTATAGTGGTAATATTCTTTTGGTTCTAGGTCTTAAACCAAATTTTATAAGTTACAGTAAACACAATAAAGTACAGTTATGTACATTTACCATAAATGTAGATATTCAAGTATATTCACTGTTGCAGTCTTCACCTGTGGGTTATCTCTGTTGTGGTAGCCCTCGGCTGGCCCGAATACCAGAGTCAATTTTTTTTGCGTCGGCTGCCATCGCCTGTAGTCTGATGTCAGGTCGTCAGTACTATAAAGCAAGGCAGCTGACATCATTACTTCAGTTTTTCTTGCCCTAACCCATCAGAAGCACAAGGAAAATAAGGAAAAGTGGTCCTGGTGGCTAAAAGCTACTGTGGGAAGCTTATGTCCCCCTAGGGGAAGATGCTATATGGGGAATGGAGGGAGGGAAACCCGGACTGTAACAGTGAATACATTTGAACATCTACATTTATGGTAAGTGTATACAACTGTATTATGTTCTTCATGTTTCACTGTTGCAGTCATCACCTGTGGGAGAAATCCCAAAGCTGAGGAGAGGGGTGGAAGGATAGGTTAGAGTCCTAAGCATGGGTTAGCAGGCCCTGCAGAACTGCAGAGGCAAACCCTGCCCTAGACATAGAAAAAAGAGGTAGGTGGTAATGCTTTGTAAAGGTATGGACAGAGGTCCAGGTAGCAGCTTCCAAGATTTCCCTGGTGGGGACTCCTCCGAGGAAGGCTGTAGAACTGGTGTCTGCCCTAGTAGAATGAATATGGATAGACTTAGGGGGGTTTCCCATGTAGTCTGTAGCAGAAATGGATACAGTGTGATATCCATTTGGAAATGGGCCTCCCCTCAGCCCTAGGGGCAAAGCTGACCAGTAGTTGGCCTGTTTTTCTGAATGATTTAGTATGGTCCAGATAGTATCCGAGTTGTATGTGCATGTCTAGTGAGTATAGAATTCTTTCCCCCTTGTTTTGAGGGTTGGGAAAGAAGGTGGGAAGGTCTATGGCCTGGTTGAGGGTCACATCAGATAACACCTTGGGCATAAAGGAGGGGTTAGTCCTTAGGGAGACCCTGTCTGCATGGAAAATGATGAAGGGCTCAACAGCCATGACAGCCTGAAGTTCTGATTTCCTTCTGGCTGAGGTGTTAGCTAGTAGGAAGGCAATCTTTCAGAAGAGGTATTTCAATTATGTAGAAGCAGCAGGTTCGGAAAGAGGTAAGGTAAGTTTTTCTAGAGCATAATTCAGGTCCCAGGATGGCATGGGAGGCCTTCTGGGAGGTCTGATATTAGAAGCCCCTTTGAGGAATTGCTTAATCAAAGGATGAGAGAAGAGGGGTGGGTCTGAATCATAAGGGCAGAAATAGCTGAGGTATGGATGTTAATAGAGGAGAAAGAGAGGCCATTATTGAGCAACTCAACTAGGTAATCCAAGATAAGAGGGATGGAAGGATGGGAGGTACTGGCCTCTTTGGAATGGTTCCAGGAGCAGAATTTTTTTCCATTTCCCTGCGTATAATTTTCTGGTGCTGGGCCTTCTAGCCTCTGTAATGATGGCTAGGACCTATTTGCTTAACAGGGACTCCTTGTTAGCTTCTAAGGTAAAAGCCATGCTGAAAGATTAAGAGTCTGTAAGTCTGGGTGCAGTATCTTCCCCCTCACCTGGGTCAAGAGGTCTGAGATCAGGGGAAGATGCCTGGGGGTTGGCTGTAAGGCCAGGCTGCACAGTAAGGGGTACCAATGCTGTCTGGGCCAATCTGGAGCAATGAGGATAGCCTTTGATCTCTCCTCCCTTATTTTGATTAGTACCTTGGGAATAAGGGGTAGAGAAGGGAACACATACATAAAGAGTGAGTTCCAGAGGAAGGTCAAGGCATCTACCTTCCACGCTAGGAGGTGATACTCCCTGGTACAGAACTTTTGCAGCTGGAGGGTTGAGGTGTGAGGCAAAGAGATTCACTTCCAGAGTCCCCCACTCCTGAGTGATTTGCAGAAAGATTTCATTGTGGATCTACCATTCGTGGGGGTCCAGTAAGTTTCTGCTTAGGTGGTCTGTCTGAGTGTTGTTGACCCCTGGTAGGTATTGGGCAATTAGGTGTAGACCCGTGGAGGTGGCTGTAAGCCAGAGGCTCATGACTAAACTGCACAGTGGGTAAGATTGGGTCCCCCCGTTTGTTGATATATGACATTACTGTGATGTTGTCTGTTTTTATAAGGAGAACTCCTGGCCTGAGATGAGGTTTGATAGATGTCAGAGCCTTTTGTACTGCCATAATTTCTTTTTGATTGATGTGCAAGTGAAGTTGCTGGGCATCCCAAAGACCTTGGGTGCACCTGCTTGCTAGGTGAGCACCCCAGGCAATGTCTGAGGTGTCGGTGGTGATGGTCTAGCCAGAAGGGCAGAAGATGAAGGGAAGACCCTTTGTTCCTGGCACAGGCCTCTGCCCACCAGAGAAACTCTGCCCTTATACATGGGATCAGAGGGAGCGAGAGGTCTCTAAGGACTGAGAGTGCTGGCACCAAAGGTTCTTTAAATATCACTGAAGTTTTCTCAGGTGAAGCCTGGCAAGAGGAATGAGAAGGATGCAAGATGCCATGTATCTCAGGGCTTGGAGAAACTTCCTTGCAGTGAGGTGACTTCTGGAAGCCAGCTGGGTAAAGTAGACAGGCAGGAAGCTCTGCTTTCCTGGGGGATAGGAAAGCCATTTGGGATGCTGTGTCTAGCACATCTCCCAAGAAAATAATCTTCCTGATGGGGTTTTGCTTTGATTTCTTCTTGTTGATGGTGAACCCTACGGAAGTTAGGAGTGATTTGACAAAGAGAAGGCCTGGAGCAGATTTTCTTTGCATTTTGCCTGAATGAAGTAGTCTTCCAAGTAAGGGTAAATCTGTACACTTCTCTGTCTGCAGAATGCTATGACCAGGGCCAAGCATTTGGTGAATACTCTGGGAGCAGTAGATAAGCCAAAGGGCAGGGCAGAGAACTGAAAGTGTTGTGAGCCTGCTCTGAAGCACAGGAATTTCCTGCATGATTCCCTGATGGGGATGTGGAAGTAGGCATCTTTTTAGGTCTTGGGTCACTAGCCAGGCAATTTTTGTTAGCATAGGCAGGAGCTGCTGTGAAGTTAGCATTTTGAATCTGGGGTCCACCAGGGAGGTGTTCAGAATGGATAGATCCAGGATGGTGTGCCCTCTTTTCTGGGATATGATAATTTGGAACAGTTTCAATGTCTCTGCCCACTGATTTGCAGGTAAGTCTGGGTACCCTCTTGGAAATGGGAGTTCATTGAAAGAAAATTTGTATCCCTGGAAAATTATCTTTAAGACCCATTGGTCATTTATTACAGAAAGCCAGTTATCTTTGAAGAGGGAGAGCCTTCCTCCTAATTTTTGATGAGTGAAGGGAAGACCGAGGGGGGGGGGTCATGAGTGTTTGCCACGGAAGGTTGGCTTAGAACTCCCCTGCCTTACAGACTGAAGTGGTCCATTGTTTGCTTCTCTGCTGGCCCTGGGATAGGGGCCTGGATGGTCTGTACCTGCGGGGCTTACCTTGGCCCTGTCTGATAGTTGCAGGGAAGGCCCAGTACTTAGAGACTTAGAGGGAAAGTTCCTACTGAATCTGGGAGCTTGAACCTGAAAGAAATCTTTTACTGTTTGCATATATTTTGCTTTGTCTTCCATCTGTTTAAGCACCTCTTCTGCTTTTCCCCCAAACAAGCACTCCTTATCTAGGGGTGCATCAATAAGTTTAGACTTGATATGATCAGGGAGAGGTAGTTCCTTCAGTTATGCATGCCTCCTAATAACAGATCCTGTCACTGCTGCCCTGCTAGAGGCATCTAGAGCATCATATCCACATTGTAATGAGTGTTTGGCCACTTGACCAGCAGAGTACAGTAAATCTGCTCTTTTGAACTGGCACAGTCAAGAAAGGTAGCAATCTTCTGTTTTAATAGTTCCAAAGTGTGTTGTTGATATTTTAACATATAGAACTGAGAATTGAGTGCTCTGACAGCTAAGGTTGCAGAGGTGCATATTTTTTCCCCATCTGGACAGATGGGGTAAAAAAGTATACACCTCTGACAGCTAAGGTTGCAGAGGTGTATACTTTTTACCTCATCTGTCCAGACCTCCGGAGACCTTGTCAGAAGGAAGAGGATTCTTGGCAGAACTAGTCTTAGCTCCTTTAGGTCCCTGTGTAATGACCTCTAGGTCTGCATCAGGATTTCTGTACAGGTATTTGTGAAAATCCAGTACTCTGTAGTATCTGTCAGGTGTACTGGGAGCAGGAGGGAGCAGGGGCTAAGCTGGATTCATGGAAAACATAATTCACTTCTAAAATAGGGGGGATGGCAAGGGGTCTGTGCTGGGGCAGGTCTAGAAACTCTCCAAGTCTTTTCTTAGACTGTAGGAGGTCCTGAGATTCCCAATGGAAATGTTCATTGAGGGAGTGAAGGGTTTCCCCAAAGGAAAGGTCCTCTAGAGGGGAGGCAGAAGGGATGGATTCCTCTGCATCTGAATCCTCATAAGCAGTTAAGGGATACTGTTCTTCTTCAAAAACTGAACAGTCAGATTCCTCAGAATCCTGTAAGAGCACTGGACAGCCGTTGACCCGAAAAAATGTTATTTGAACACAGCAAACCAAAATTAAAACTTTAACGCTGGAGAATTAAACAGTACGTTTTCATCCGCAACTTCCTCAGAATACAACCCAACAAACAATTTATACCTTAAATAAGGTTGCCAATTACATTAATTGCATGCAATTAATCCCATAGGAAACCAATTAACATTATGTAATAACACATAAATAGATATAAATAAATATAAAATATATACTATGTATGCAGTATAATTTATGTATGACATAGATCCAAAAAATGCACCGTAAGTAAACCTATGATAAATAATAAACTTCTATCTGCTGTTTAATCAAGCAAATACATAAATAAATTGGCAAACTGCACAGTTCCCACAAGGAAACGTACCCTTTCCTAATGAAACTTGTGAATTCATATTTGAAGGTCTCTCAAAGGTTCCATGTACCAGTAAATCCCTTATACGTCTCCCATTTCTATATGTAAATTTCAACTTCAAATCCTTTGCTACTTGTTCTTCTTTTCTCAACATTTTCCAATAGTATTTTACTATACTTTCTAGTTCAACAGAAAATGGAGTATATTTGGATATAAAGTAAATATTTTCTTTTTTCTCCTTATTTTTACCAAAATATTTATTGTTATTAATATTATTATTCCCCTCACTAACCAACATTACCTTCTTTATTCCTTCATTAATTTGTTCCCCATCATATCCTCTCTTATAAAACATATTTATTGCCTTTTCTATTTCAATATTTCTGTCCTTAATATTATTACATATTCTTTTTACCCTCATAAACCCTCCATATGGAATTGACTTGATAGTATGTGGAGGGTGGCAACTAGTGCCAAATAATATATGGTCTTAGTTTTCAAATTTCCTATAAACGTTTGTTCTAACCTCTCCCTTATTACTACCTTCCTAGGTAGTATCCAAAAAATTAACCACAATTCCTGTCTGTAAATCATCAAAACTTATATCAAACCTGTTCTTCTCTAGGCTCATTATAAATTCCTCCACCTTTTCAAAGGCCCCTTTACATATAAAAATAAGATCATCTATAAATCTATAGTTTCTAAGCACATTTTTTCTATAAAACTCATTGCGATAGATGCATACATTTTCAAAGTTGCCCATAAAGAGATTTGTGTACATGGGAGCAAATGCCACCTTCATCGCCATTTCCTGCATCTGTTTATATAACATACCGTCAAATTCAAAAATGTTATTGTTTAAACAAAGGAGGGTTAATTCCTTAATATATTCAGTTCTAGGACTACTACTTAGAAAAAAGTCCAGGGCTTCCATCCCAAAGTATGTTTAATATTCTTATACAGACTAACCACATTTATTACAACAAAGTACATATCTTTCTCCCACCTGACCTCTCTTAATTTCTTAATAATATTAATGCAATTGAGTTTGCTATTCTGTAAGCTTTAAAATAAAATCTTTTAAGACCTTGTACAAAGCATGGTTTTGAAATTATTGATGCAAATATGAGCAAGCAAAATTTGACGTCTAGAGACGTCAGTAGGAGTTAACTGCAGATGCACCTGGAGACATCACTCAGATGTACACTTACCCAGCCACCCAAAAATAAAACAGCATTAGTTTCTCTCACAAAAGGTAAAGTATAATGTTTTTCCTTGAAGGGAACTCATCTGCCTAGCAATAGGACAGTGTTAGCCAACAGCTGATCCTCACAAGCCCACACAATAGCACTCTTTTCTGTGGCAGAAAAGCTCTGAAGGGCTTCATGCCCAAACCTGGCTTTTAGTTAGCTTAGCATGAGACAAACAGTTCGGGTGCATGAAAGGTGCCCTGAAAGCTTTGAACAGTGGCCAGCTGCTGAGTCCTTGGCAGGATTTAACCCATACATCTTAGGCTACTGTAGCAGTGATCGAATGAAGAACTACTTCTTAACTCCATTGCTCAATAATTCTGAACAAAAACAACAATAATGGGGTTACATATATCCAACATCAGACAAATTTTAAAATATTACTCTAATTCACTAAATGATAATAGAATAAGAAGTTTTGCATAAACATGCTTTTTTCTGAACAATAAGAAGCATGAAAGTAAAATTTGTTTCAGGAACAGACAAAAATACAAGGCAAAATGAGTGACATTTGACAAAATCAGGGATCATTGAGAGGCATGTGGAGGGATGCATTGCATTGCATTGTATGTGTTCTTTAACTTATTTGTTCACTCCTTTGTATCTCCAAGTCTTTTGGGTTTCTAATATCATGTTGGGAATGGACTCCTTTCCTAAATCAAATATGATTAAAGTTCTTGAAATTAGTATTGTTTTAGTCTTTGATGTTGGCCAGAAGTGCTCTTTGCAACACCCACATTGGGCCTAGAACTGACTCCTTCGGAAATTCGTACAGAGTTCCATGTATCAGTATCATATCTAAATATGATTGCAAATTCTTATTTATAAGACCTGCTGCTCCTGTTCCTATTGGAACTGTCTGGGTGTACTCCTTTCACATTGCCCTCATTTCTGCCTGTAAATCCTGGCATTTTATGATTTTGTGTCACTTTGTACATAAGACACTGTAGTCATTGGGTGTAGCAATTTCAGTGATTAATGCTTCTTTTGTCTTCTTTTCATGGCCTACTATATATGGTTTTCTCACATCTGTTTTTGAACTATTGGTAATGGGTGATCCCATGTGACATAAACTTTAATAATTTTCTATAACGCTTTGTGGCTCATGTTTATACTACTTCAGTATATTTCAGTATTATAATGTTTGCACAATCTTCAATGCAACAGTCTTACCACATTATTATGCCTTGCAGTTTACAGTCCTTCTGCCATTAGTGTATCACATCCAGCAACAAGATGTGCAACTATTTCTAATTGTGTTTTACAAAACATGCATTTGCCTGTTTCTTCCACATGTTCAATGGACTTTGTAAACAAACATCTATATAGTCCACTATCCTGGGCCACCAATATTAACCTTTTGTCTTTTTGGTTTAAATTCAGCTCTCCTTAACTAATCCTGAGCTTGATGCTGATCAACATGAGGTTGTTCCAGGAGTTTTCTATACTTGCAATTATATTTATGCATTTTCCATATTTCTTCCTTTTCATCTGATCCTTCACCTTATATATTTTTTTGGCACATTCAGTTGCTGCCTGATTTTTATCTACTTCTGGTTTACTTTACTTTCCTACTTGACACCGATATTCTTCTGCTAAACTAAGCAAGAAAGTCATCTTAGACTTATTCTCTTCATGTTTCAAAACTTTTACTAGGTTTGGGTCTTGTGAGGTCAGCAGATATGTATGCAGTCCTATGACTGCAGATCTATACCTGTAATCAATTTCAAAGAGGCCCATGTCTCCCTTCAGAGTGGAGAATATGAAATCTTGGTATACATTGATTTCTATAACTCATTTGATAAACATGAAGTGTGTTGCTTGTTTTTTGGAACAACTGATCCAGTACCTTGTGGGGCTAGCCAATCATTCCAAAACTATAAGTTAGGACAGGAAGAGCAAATTGGTTTATAATTTGAACTTTGTTCCTAGATGTCAGAGCTATTTTCAGTATTAATTTTCTTTTTCTTTGCCATGTCCATATTTCTTCTTCAGATTACTCCTTTTCTTCCTGTTTCTCCTTACTTGGGGAAATCATTGCTCCATCATGCTGCAATATAACCTATGTTAGACTTTCTACACTAAATCCTTCACTTTGCAAGTATTCCATAACTTTCAGCTTCTATTTTTTTACCTTCTGCTTTACTATTCTTCTATTCTACATCCCCCCTTTGTGATTTTTTTTTTTGTATTGTGAAATTTTCCATATCTGGCTGCCTTTGACAGTATTTCTCAATGAATATCTTTGGTGCTGCTTTTTTATATTACTTAATTTGGCTTTCTCCTTTGCATAAATATTACACCATTTTAGATTTCTCTTTCTTTCCGATGTCCATATTAATATTTTATACCTTTCTAAAATCTCTAGATTTTGTTCTTCATATTTTTGCACTTCTTCAGTCACTTCTTTTTCCAAATGGCCCAAGGTTTCTTAGTCTATATATAATGTTTTTCATGAATCTGTTGAATTAATGAAGACAAATTTACATTTGAAGCTTCTGACAGTTTTTCTTGGGCAAGTATTATTCCTTCCTCTAATTTATATCGTAATCTTTTTGTATATCTTCTGTCTGGAAATCATGGACTTCTTGCATAATAGTAATAATACATAATTTCTTTCCTATCCTCAATAGTCCATTCTATCATCTTTATGGCTCTTTTATGGCCTATCAGTTTTTGCAACTTTTGTGGACTACGACTTCCTTCTACAATGGGAGGGGGGCATCCTCCCCGTGAGACTGGCCTAATCCCATTGTAGGGATGTTTCCTTGTCTTGAGGATTCAACACTATTTTTTCCAGTCCTGGCACCAGCGCACCTACCAGGATTGGGCACTTTTTTATCCTGGGTCTTGTGCACCCAGCTTTTTTAGTTTTTGACTTAACTTCTGTCCCTGATACATGTTATATAAATACAGTCTATGTATCAGTATTGCCTTACTGAGATTTTGTGAAAACAGTGTCCACCTCATGAAGGTACTCACCAAGACTTGAGGGTGAATTCAATTCCAGCAATACTACTCTCCTTTGCTTGCTGACTTTATCATCTCTCCATTTAGACATCTGAGATGAATGTTAATGAGACATCTGAGGTGTAGACCTAGGCTGTAACTGCTGGGCTCATATTCATTTGTATGTGAGCCTGTATATGTACACATTTCTCTGTATATGCATGTCTGGATCTGCTGATGTATGCAGTCCCACAATTGCAGATCTACACATGTAATCAATTTCAAGGAAGCCCATACCTTCTTCAGAGTGAGGAACATATAATCTTGGTATACACTGATTTTTATATTTCATCTGATAAACATGAAGTATTTTTCTTGTTTTCCTATCCAACTGATCCAATTCTGTTTGGGGCCAATCATCCCAAAATTGTAAGTTAGAACAGGAACAGCAAACTGATTTACAGCTTGGACTTTATTTCTAAATGTCAAGACAGTTTTCAATATCAGTTTGAGTCTTGACTATATTTCTAGATCTCAAGACAATTTTCAGTATCAGTTTTAGTCTTATGATGTGTTAGTGTGTGAGAAGTCTTTCCCTCTCTCTCGTTGCCTCAGCATTTGGTAATGTGTGGACATTAAAAACTTGCATAATTTATAGCTATATATTTTTAATGTAAAATAGGTATTTCAACAGCAAATACATATCCTACTGCAGCTATTAAACATTAGATATATTTTAATATTTTTGATGCAAAATACGTCTGTGTGTGTATGTGTATGTCTACTTCACTTGACCTAAAACTCATCATTTGACTGAAACCCATTTGACCAACACCCAATTGACCTAAATTTCATTTGACTGACAACTCATTAGACTGACTCCCATTTCACCGACATTTAAGACATAGACTTGTTGTGGGTTTTCCTTCACCTGTTACTTGCTTGTGATAAAAAGAATTGCTGTAACTTACAGTGCTGTTAGAATTTCGATAGTCATGTAGAAAGTAGTGTTGTGGCATTTCTAAATGTGGGTTTGTCTGTTTATATTTTTATGGGAAGTATCTAAAGTAATTTGGCGAATGTTTTGTGCATTCCCAGCAGTAGTGGCAGCTTGTAGACTATTGTAAGGTAAGTAAAAGGTATATGCCCTTTTCCCCACTTTAGTGTGATCCTGGAGTTAGTATATATAATTGGGAGGTACAGCTTCACACATTGAATGGTGTGGGGGACGTAGGCTTCCACCTTGTTTGATTGTACATTGTGCCATTTCTGTTAAGAGGGTAAGTAGTTTTTAAGTTCTGGAAAGGGTTAGTTATTGGTGTTCGAAGTGTGCTTGTCTATGGTTTAAGATTCAGTATGTTGAAATTCAGCATTGTAATGGGAGTCAGTCAAATGAGTTGTCACTCAAATGAAATTTAGATCAAATGGGTGTCAGTCAAATGAGTTTTAGGTCAAGTGAAGTAGATTCGTATATATATATATATATATATGGTTCCCTATCAGAAGCCTGAAACACTATAAGCCTGAAAATCAAAATCCTGAAAACTAAAGCCTGAAAATTCAAAATCCCGAAAACTCAAAATCCTGAAAACACAAAATGGACATACTGACGTCATTGTGGCTTTGCTATTGTTAGCCCTGTGGTGTTAGGTCATGCGTTGGGTTCAGGTAAGTGTGCGGTTGGTTTTATGTTAGGGTTAGGGGCGGTTTAAGTGAGTTAGGGTTAGGGCGCAGGTTAGGCATGTATGCAATAGTGACAAATATTGGGGTTAGGGGCGGTTTAAGTGAGTTAGGGTTAGGACGCGGGTCAGGTGAGTGTGTGATAGTGACGGACCTTAGGGTTAGGGTCAGGGTCAGTTGGTAGATATTAGTGTCTTTACAGTGACATATGACATATTAGCATTATTTGTGTTTTCAGGATTTAGTTTTTCAGGCTTCTGATAGGGAACTATATATATATATATATATATATATATATATATATATATATATATATATATGTATATATGGATCTACTATATTTGGTCAAAAATGTTTTCAGGCAGCCCACTTCACTGAAACCTCATTTGACTGAAAGCACATTTGGTTGAATTACATTTGGTGGAAAATAGCCCCTGCCCCACTGCAGTGTGACCCTGGAGTGAGAATATAAAGTTAGGGGGGTGTGGGGGGCTCAGCCCCCCACATTTGGGGGTGTGGGGATGTAGCCCACCACATAATTGCAGTTTATGTACTATTATATACATGTGTATCCATTAAAAATGCATTAAAGCATATAACATCAATAAAAACTGGTTGCAAAATGTGCGGGGCTGTGCCCCCCCCCCCCCAAATTTTTATTCTCACTCCAGGATCGCACTGCAGTGGGGCAGGGGCTATATTCCATTTTCTACCAAATGTGCTTTCAGTCAAATGAGCTTTCAGTGAAGTGGGCTACCTGAAATAATTTTCGACCAAATGTAATTCGACTAAAAGCAGTAGACCCATATATATATATATATATATATATATATATATATATATATATATATACAGGTTCACTTTATAATTTTGAAAAACTGAAATCCCGAATTTCAGTTTTTTGAACTTATAAAGTCGAACGTTGAAATCGCAAAAGTGCATAATCGTGAATCCGAATATCTCAAATTTGTGGTTATGGCTTTATGGTGCATTGCGTGCCGTGCTGTGACTGGATGGTGTTTCGTGTTGTGTATGGATTTAGGTGTAATTTAAGTAAGCGTTTTGTTAGGGTTTTGTGTGGGAGTTTGAATGTGTGTGATTGTGTTTGTTGTACGTGTGGGTTAGGGTAGGCAGGTGAAAGTATGGGTGTGTAAGTGTTGGATGTGTTGGTGTTTGTATATGTGTGATGTTTGTGTGTCTGTGCGCGGGGCTGCAGAATGTGTTTGTGTGATTTTCCTTTTTGTGTATGTTTCTGCGATCTCGGAGTTGGTATATATAAGCAGGGGGGTGGGGGGGGTGCAAGGTGGCTTGCCCCCACTGCTTATATGTAGTGTAGGTTTATTTGTTTGTGTTTTTGTATTTGTGTGTGTTTTGTTTGTTGTGGTTTGGGTTGGATGATGTATGTGTTGTGTGGTGTATGGTTTGTTTCTGTTTGTGATTTTGTGTGTCGTGATTGTGTAGTTTCGGGATTTAGGCCGTTCAACTTTATGGTTTTGAAAAACTGAAATTCAGGATTTCAGTTTTTCGAAATTATAAAGTGAATCCATGTATATATATATATATATACACATACACATACATACATGTTAAAATTAAAACAAATGCAAACCAGTATAACAGCCCTTTTTCTAAGCTCAATAATGCACTCTAGGGAGAGAACTATATGGGAAATAATGGACATTCCAGGGGTGGACAGGCATGGGATCTCACAACACTCCGGTGGTCTGTTATTTCCACAGTAATGCTCACCCTGTCAGGTATTACTGCTTGCTTATCTGCTGGGTGACATGGCTAAATTTCCCAACAGCCAACTAAGCTGAGACTTAGTATAAAACTTAGAACATAAAAAACAAATGTCCACTGCTGACGTCACTGACCTACATACATGGAATGAGTAGTAATTCACCAAGAAGAAATAGCCCTAGGATCTTGTACTATGTCAGGAGCAATGAGTATCAAAAAAGAAATGAAAAGCATGAGGAGACTAAGCCTACTTTAGACTTGTGAAATCAGTGTTGTAACAGTTACAGTAAGAATTCAATAACTGGTGATATGGTCAGTGAACACAGGGTTGAAGAAACCCTTAAGTGGGCTCTGCTTTCACTTGACATCCAGTAATGTAGGTCCCATGTACATTAACTGAAGAAAAATGGTGTGTAGCACAGCTCAAAGAAAGAACACAGAGAAGGCCATACCTCAGATATGCTATAAGCTAGAGCAGTCAGACAGGCTGTATGACACAGGAAGTAGTACTGTTACCTCAGATATGCTATAAGCTAGAGCAGTCAGACAGGCTGTATGACACAGGAAGTAGTACTGTTTCCTCAGATATGCTATAAGCTACAGCAGTCAGACAGGCTGTACTGTTAATGACAAGAATGATGGAGGGAGCTTAGAGAATAATGAACTAACTGAATCTTTAAGCTGTATCAATTCTGTTTCTAGATTACAATGGTTACTATGGGCTAAACTGATATTATGATCAATGTTACTTACACTGCATAAATAACTGTCACCATTTAAAACTTTTAAATGGATTCAGCTTTTTTTGAAGGTGAAACCAAAGAAAAACAGCATTCCAACTTCCTCTTTAAAAAGGAAGACATCTGCTGAACTACATTTTCTGCTTCATTTTCAGACATACAACAGATTTTTCTTCATTTATTACTGCAAGCATGTTAAACAAATGTAACAGAAGTAGGCAGATTTTTTTGTGTCCAATAAAAGGTAAAGCAGCCACAGAAGAACCTTCATATAATATATCAGTATCTAACGTTTAAAAAATTCTGTACACCATTACATCGCTTGTTAGGTCTGATCATAAAACAGTCCCCTTCAAAATAAAACTGAAACCAGAAATCCCTTCTACCTTAGGTACCTTTAGAAATTTGCTTAAGACAAACTACCTACTCCTAAGTGATGCATTGGCAAGCTTCAAATCCTCACCAAATCCAGTTAGCTCCACTGACTACACGGAAGCGCGCACCACCACACTATACTAGCATGTTAACAGCAACATAGATGCAGCTGTATCTCACAGGAACAAGCACAGGGCAAACCCCAGAAACAAGCCCACATGGTGGAACCATAATATTAACAAGCTTTACAATAAAAGGAAAATAATTTTGACCAAAAGTTTGTGTCTTTTGGCTTTTCCCGGTTAGGGGTCACCGCAGCGGAACTCCGGTCCGCTAATGATTGGCAGTAGATTTTTACGTGCTGGCTTGCTGGGCCTAATGCACAACCTTCAATGAAGGAACGCCCATTCACGCATGTCGCCACACAGAAGACGCTCTAACTGAGAATCGAACGGGCAACATCTAACTGTGAGACGACAAGAACAGTAATTCCCAGAACATTAGAGCCTTTGTCACTGAAATAAACAAACATCTTGGGAGTTTAATAAAATCCTCCAAAGCCAAGTCTGATGCTAAAATATGGATCTGTATTAGATGAATGAAAGTTCATCTTAGCGAACGCTCACATGAGCGAATATTGCGGAACTCGAAACCGCAATTGCGAGATTGTGGTACAGTGAAGATGGGAATATTTGCCCTTTCCTCACTGTAGTGCGATCTCAGAGTTGGAATATATATTTAGGGGGGTGTGGGGGGTGCAGCCCACACAATTGCAGTTTCGAGTACCTGGATACTCACTCATGTGAGCGTTCGCTAAGATGAACTTTCGTTCATCTAATATAGACCCTAAAATACTAACCAAGACAGAGACAATCACAAGGCCTTTTTTAGTTATATTCTTGGTCTCAAAATCACAATGCAGCAGTGCGCTGAGCTCATTGTGAATGTTACCTACAATAAGGCTGAAAATATAGTGAACTTTCTAGCTGATGTACTTAGCTTTAAATTTATCCCTCTCTACCCTGTTTGTTCTTCAAGATATACCTGAAACTGGCTCACCTCCAGCTATTCCACAAGAACAAATCCTAAAAGTGCTATCAAAAGCTAAAGCTCCTGCAGGCCATGGATCCTGATAATATCCCGGATGCATCTTAAATAGCATGAAGCATGATTAGCCACACTCCTAACACAGTTAAATCTCAGTCTCCATAGAGGTTTTATGTCAAGTGAATGGAGAACAGCTGCAGTCATTCCTCTGCATAATGGAGGCCCTTCCACAGACCCATAAGTCTGACCAGCCTCATATGCAAAGCCATGGAAAGACTTATCAGAGAACTAATCTATCAGGACACAGGAAACCTTCAAGCACTGAATATATCTCAATTTGGATTCATCGAGGGCAGGTCAAGCCTGGTGGTCTTTTCTGAGGAGGTCATTAAAGTAATGGGTGAAGGCAAAATGGTACACACCACATACTCTGACCTGGTAAAAGCTTTTGACACAATCCCCCACTCAGGCATAGTATAAAAGCTAAATAAACTGAGAATAAACTTATATGTCACCCACTGGATTGCCAACTGGCTCACAGATAGGATGCATGAAATCAAAATAGGGTAAGTTACCTCTACAGAGACCAATGGAGTCCCTAAGGATTCTGTGCTGGGACCCTCTCATGTTTGGCATCTAATTTTCCAGAATAAAAGCCAATACCAAAGGGCTCTAGCTGACTATGTTTTAGATGACTGCAAGCTAGTAGTACTCAATGAAACCCCAAATGACTTAGCCATGCTGCAGAAAAGTTTTTCCTAAATTAATAAATGGTGCCAAAATTGTGGACTAAAACTAAATGCCAAAATATGCATTATTTTATACTTTGGGAAGTCATCTACCCCAGGGAACTACCACACTGACAAGAGGCCCCTAAGAGATGACCCAGTTATTTGGGATTTGGGAACTTTTGACCAACATGTGTCCATTGTTGTAAGAAGTCCTTCTATTCTGCACAGCTTATAAATGAAGAGATTGTATCTAGCTCTAGGAATGTCATTGTCCCCCTTTACTCAATGCTCATTAGGCCAGTCATTGGGTATAATGCCCCCTTTAGCATGTATCTATCTGGACTCATGCAACAACTGGAATGCCCACAGAGGTACCTTACTAAAAGGATACATAACCTAAACAACATGTCCTATGTAGACCTTCTCAAAAGCCTGTCACTATACTTGGTATCCTACAGACTGCTAACAGGTGACCTGTGTCTGGCATAAAATGCATCCTGTGACCTAGTACTGATGGACTTATTGCAAGTCAAATGGCATTAGAAATGCTCAGTCTAGGGATTTACCCTCTTGTGCAACCTCAAACAGAACAGTTTGGCGGGACAAGTATATCTCGCAGAAGATACTGACAGTCTAGAACAGACACCCTTATTCAAATAAAACAAAGTTCATCCCTGTCCAAATTCAAGCACAACTTGGATCTATGGGCAGGAAACAAAAAATGTACCCCAAGACTCCCCCCTCTACTACTTATGGATAGACGAGCTCCTAAATGCTTTATCCCATGCATGGGTCACCTTAAATTTAATGCGAGTTATCTGCCTTATGGGGCCTGCTAAATCACTTTTGTTACTGTCACACTGATTGTTTTAGTCAGTTTCACTGTGTGAAAGGTATTAACTGGAATTTTTCTCCATTTAAGCATATGTTTGTTTGTTCTGATTTCCTGCCAAGGAGTATATCATATAGCTTATTTGTTTGCAGTTAAAAACAGAGAGTCTCAGGTTCATAGATTAGTACTAGGGTAACTACTTTTGTGGGCCATTTCAAGCCTAGCCAATTACCCCATGTGAGAATCAAACCTTGTGTCTGTAAGGTAAACACCTTCACCATTATGCCATCCTCCCACCCCTGTCTCCTTGCTACTTTTTTCTGTTTAAAACTTTCATTCAGTCTCTCTGCTCTGATAAACATTTCTGTAGTGTTTTCTGCCTAAAATAGTGTAGCTAATAGCTGTAGCATAGCCCAGTTCAGGTTTGCTGTCTCTGGGCCTGGTTGTTTGTTTCCAGTAGTTGTTCTGAGCACATTTTCAGGCCATCTTGGATTAGCAGAAGCCATTCATTCTTCACTTTAGTGACAGGATCATGTTGATTGGCCACTGGCTGGTAAAGGTTGGCTGGATTTCTTTTTTATTGCATTCCTTAAACCAAAAGCACTAAACATATCATAATATCTCCTCTTTTATTAAAACAATTACTCCTACAGCTTTCTTCTGCTACCAGGACTATTGCTTACTCTTCCCATTCTTACAATGGACTTTTAGTTTTATAACTATAATCTTGTAATTCCTATCAAATCTCCCTCTCGCTTATGTCTTGCAGGATCAGTTTTAGCCTGCTTTCTTCACTAATTCTCTTAAACTTAATGTTCCTAACTTTAACATTTCACTATCATAAAGAGGACCTTCCTACCAGCATATGCTGTATCTAGGTTCTTCCTTTCAGTTTTCATCTTCTTCATGTCTGCTTTCTTTCTTTCTTTAGTATGTGACATTTATTTTGTGATACAACTTCCATACCATTTCCTTTTAATGCTTTTTTTTTTGAGGTACATTAAACACTTTAGTCATCTGACTTTCCACTTTTGTCATTTCTTTTAATTTTTTTTTTTATAACTGACTTCTCCCCTCTTCTTCACAACCTTCTTCTGTCTCCTTTCTTCTACTGTTACACATTCTTCTACTTCCTGCTTATTTTCTAACATCAGCTTTAAATCAAGACCTGAATACTATTCTTCTACAGTTTTACTTACACGTTTCATTTCTTTGTATCATGACTTATCATTTCTTAAAACAATGCCTTTTCTCCAGACAGAAAATACATGGAATTTCTCTTGTACAAGTTTCCTATTTCCCCACAAAACAAACATAACTTGGTTTCAACAACCCAAAACAAAGCAGAATCACTGTTCCGAAAATAACCAATAAGCACCAAAATCAGAACAGATCGAGGAGGGCACAAATCCTGGTCTGCAAGCTATAGTTTAATTAATACACGACTCTTCAGTCCATCAAGTAAAATGCATAAAGCAACTTATCAGTCCACCAAAATTTGCATAGAAAAAATGATTAAAACGACTTACAGTCCACCAAAATTCACATTAACGCAATTCGGCACACACTGCGTTTTCGTTTCCAAAAACTTCATCAGATGGAGAAAAATGCATACCTAAACACACCCAATTTATACAGATTAAATTAATTAAAATGCTTAATTAGGAATACTCCTATCAAACATTTAAAGGGCTAGAATCTATAATACATTCAGCAAAAGGAAATGTTCATAAAGACTCATCAAACAGATAAAAAATATTAAGAATATAAATACTTCAATATAAAATGTAGTAGAATATTATATAAAATATTAAATACCTCAAAATAATTCATTTAATAATAATACAATACATTAATCTAAAATGATGTTAAACAAATAACTTGATAGCAGCGTCCACAATTAAATATCTGAATGGCTCACAAATAATGGACATCTCAGAACTATAAAATAAACTGTACTAAATTTCATTTACATATATAGGTGAATGTTTCTTAAAAAATAGCTAAAGCTTTGCTGATCTCAGCTTAAGGATAGGGGCCAAAGAAATAGCATCATTAAGCCCTGGGAATTTGTTAGCTTCCAAAGAAAGTTGCCATAAAAGCTCTTTACATTCTATTGAGGTTTCCCATGGACCACCTCTAATATCTTTTTCCACCACCTCTAAAACAAAGAAGCTAAATTTTGCTTCCGGGCAACTTATTTTGTGTCTATATAAAGCATTGTTAGTACATTTTATTTTAATCTTATAATAGTGTTCATAAATTCTATTTTTTAACTTCCTTTCTGATTTTCCTATATAAAATGCATCACAATGATCACATAGCCCTATATATACAATCCCAGTGGTATCACAGTTGGCAAAATGTATGCTGTGAATCAACCTATCCCTACTGGGTATAAAAATAATATCCTTTGTGTAGATATAGGGGCATTGAGAGCACCTCCCACATTTGAAGGTGCCTACTTTTCCCTCCTTAACTTTTTTCATATCATATTTACCTTCTAATATAGTTTTTAAACTTTTACCCCTTCTATATGTGCATTTCAAAAGTTCTTCAAAAATACATTTTAAGTCTGAAATCTGACCAAACCTATTCCATTCTTCTTCCAGAATCTTTCTTATTCTGGGTGCACTACCATTGAAATCCACTACAAAGTTACCTGTACCTTCATAGTTATTCTTATTCAACTTTATCTCATTCAAATCAGTATTCATACCTATTATAGGTTTAAATTTATCATGTCTTCCTCCCCTGACCTCTCTCTCTCTATCATTTCTATGAGGTCTGTGGGGTAGCCCCGATCAATAAACATATTGTACAAAGTATGACACTCATCATCAAAATCTTTCTCTCTTGATGTCATACGACTTCCTCTCACATATTGCCCCTTGATAATGCCTTTTTTTCTGGTGATAGGGATGGGCACTATTGAAGGCTAAATATGAATTAGAGAATGTTTCTTTTCTAAAAATCTTTGAATAAAAGGTATCATCCCCTTTACCTATAGTAATGTCCAAATAATTTAAAAAATTCCTATCGTCTGTGTAAGTAAATTTTAAAAATTCGGTAGATTCCGATATATAATTAAAAAATTCTAGAAATTCATCTTTTAGGCCAACCCACAAAAAACACATATCATCCAAAAACTGCTTGTATAGCTTCCAGTTGTGGGCGTATTTTGAACTAATGATATATTTGTCCTCCCAGGCTGTTAGAATAATATTAACATATGTGGGGGCACACCTTGCCCCCATACCTACACCCTTAATTTGCTTAAAAAATTCACCTTCATAATGAATAAAGTTATTATTTAACACTAAATCCATCAAGGTTAATATAAGATAAAAATCATTATTATTAAAGTGACCATATTTTATTAAAGCTTCTTCAAACCACTTCATCCCTTCATCGTGTGGTATAGATGAAAACAAGTCTATTATGTCAATAACAATAAAAGTAATCCTTTCATCATACATATCTTGTGTTATATTACGCAACAAGTCCCAAGAATCTTTCACAATGCCCTGCCCTCCTACTGAAAGGGCCTTCAATTTTACATCTAACCACCTTGCCAAAGGTGCAGTAACTGAGCCTTCTGATGTAACTATAGGTCTCAAAGGGGGATTTTCCACGCCTTTATGAACTTTTGGTACCCCAAAAATGGTGGGGACCTTCGGTTTTTCCACATGGAGGTACTTAAAAGTCTCAACATCTACTGAGCCTTCCAAAAGTAAATCATTCAATACCACATATTTTCCTATTACCAATATTAATTTAGTTAATGGAGGCTCTTACATATTTATCTGTATCACAAAGTATTTCCATCATTTTAGCTTCATATAGAATATTATCCATAATAACAGAACCTCCACCTTTATCCGGTTTCATAACCCTTACCATGGTATCTTCCTTTATTTCCCTTAACAACTTATATTCTTCCTTAGTAAGATTATACATAATTTTATTCTTTGAAAGTTCTGCTCTCAATTTATTATCCATTAAAACTTCAAAATTTTTTAATTGCGGGTGTAGGAGTGGATTATACGTACTCTTTCTTCTTAATACTTCATCTTTCTGACTATAGTTATTATCTCCTTGGAATAATAATTCCAAATTTTTCTTCCTTAAAAACAACTTAAGGTCAATAAGCACTTTGCTAATATCAGCCTTCACATTAGGGACAAATTTAAAGCCTTTTGATATAAAGAAAAATGCACTTCATTTAATACACAATTGCTATAATTATATATAGTGTAACCCTTATATTTAGTAGTACAACCTTGACAAACGATAGAATCTACCTTACTAAAATTACCTAAAATATGATCTCCTATCCTTTCCACTGCTGAAATGTTTTGTTGTTGTAATGGCTGTTGTTCTTGTTGCCCCTCACACGGATGTACCCCCCATAATTGTAGTTTTTTTTTTGCTGGTAATTTTTTATTCTCTCCGATCTTCTTAAAGGGGGGTATTCTATTTGGTCATCCAAATCACATAATTCTTCTCCTCCTTGTGACATATGTTCATAATATTCACTTACTCTCCTATCTTTGGCATAACCGTCCTGATATTTGTTAAAAAAATATCTTGGTTTAGGGTAACTCACTTTGTCCTTATATTCTTTGATATCTCTATCTAATTTCTTACTTTTCCTAATATACCCTTTATTAATGTTATTTTCAATCTTGTGTAATGTTTCATGATACTGTCTCTGACCTTCCTCTACAGAAAATAGCAAATCTTCTGTGATTTTCTGATTAGTAACTTCAATTTTATTAAATAAAGTTTTCATTTCCCTTTCATTTTCTCTTATAATTGCTTTTAAAATCTCAAATCCACAATTATCAAATATATCTAAAAGTTCATTATGAAACACACTTCCCTCCCTAACTTTATTAGGATATTTAAACACTCTTAAGCCCTTAGGCACAATTTTCAATTGCAAACATTCTTTCAGGTATGCATTCTCCATTTCTAAACTTTTATATTTAAAAAGAACATCATCCAACAATTTAATATTATAGTCATACTTCAACTCATAATCTCCCTTTTGCTGTGAGGGTACTTTAATATCCTTAAAACTATATTGCTTTTGCAAAATACTTCTAAAGTCCATTTTAATTCTCTCACCAGTCTATGTCCATTCGAGATGTTACCTTCATCATCATTACTCGCAGTGCTCACAACATTCAAAGTCCTAAAAGTCAATGGGACACCTGGACTGATACCCCTAATCCCAGCGCTTGTGTGAGGTTTGGTTTCAGTCAAATGATTTTTTTCAAATCACATTTATAAGACTTTTTGCAGTCCATTATATATATATATATAAAAGCTTAAACACCAACCTTCCTCAGGTAAATCAATCCTGGCAGATGCTGCATTTCCTAATGTTGTAGGATTGCAACTGGATAACACAAACCTGGATAGATACGGTGTAGAACACATTGCTCGTACACAAGGATGAAGAAATAAAATTTATTGTGAATCCACACGACATAAAATAGAGAGGTTAAGCGCTTTCAACTGTTTACCACAGTCTTCCTCAGAACACTTCATTCATCAAGTTGATTCTTTTTTATACTCTACTTAATTAATTAATTGAAAAATTACATACAGAATCCGCCAAAAACTTTAAAGGCATACTGTTCACAGTGAAGACTGCATGTTGAACATAAGCTAGTCTTTCCAATAGTAAAAACAAATAGAAAACTAATAGAAAACTATATTTCCTTATAAAATAACCTTAAAACAGACATATGTTGTTAAATATTAACAAATTCATTTAAAATATTCATTTAAAATATTCATTTGAAATATGTGAACTGAAAGCTCATTTATTACAGATGCACTATTGTTACCAAAGGAAGTCTAAAAATATGGATATGTGTGTCTGAGAATATCTAAAAATGTATGTGTATGGGTACATAAGAAGTATATATGATAAATATATAAAAAATGTGTATTTCTACATATAGTAAGAGAACAAATATGAAATACTTCCATGTATCAGCTCAGCATATACAAAAGTTGATATAGGTCTGCTGAAACACAGTGATATACATTTGATTGTAGGCTAAATATGTGGGCTAAATATGATGTGATGCCCAAAAACTACACTTCCAGCAATATCCAAATATGTATAAATCACAAAAAGTGAAGGGTTAAGAATAGTATTTATATTATATTTATAGGAGAGCTAAAAATGGTTTGATGCTAATAAAATCATTTAGACCCGGTTTTCCGGTGGAGTCAGTCAGTATCTGCCATCTACTTTCTCTTAGAGCCAACTCCATTTTCCAATTTCCTCCAAACGGTAGGATATGGACCTGATCAATAATAGTAAAAGTGAAACTATGGTCATTGCCTTTCTCTAAAATATGTCTGTATATGGCATTTTTTGTATCACATTTTTGTATCCTGTACTGATGCTCATACATACGCTTCTTCAACTGTCTTTCCGTTTTCCCTATGTAATGTGCATTACATCTTGTACATAAAGCTACATACACTACCCCTTTAGAATTACAATTCCCCATCAAACTTGTAATGTAGGTGCGGTTGATATCATCGAGCCTGAATGTTTTGGCTTGATTAATATACCTACATTGTTTGCATCTACCACATTTAGTTGTTCCTTTATGTCCTTCATTTTTGTCCCTAACTTGGTTTGTCCTCTCAAGCAAACGCTTCACGTTCGGGGCTGTCTTATATACACATTTGGGAAATTTGCCTAATGTTTCCTCTATATCCATAGCGGCCAATAATTCCCAGTGTCTTTTAAGAATTTCTTTTATTAGATGCGTGTATGGTGTGTACATCAAAACACATACTCTCCCACAAAAAACACTCTCCTTCTCTTATCTAAGATTGGTGAATATTTATGGCCCCACTGATTTTGTACATAATTGATCACATCAATAACCATCTTGTCTGGATAGGCCCGATCCAGGAATAGATTTTTGATGAATCTAAGTTCTGTCTCCATATGATCCTTTGTAGATGACATCCTTGCTGCTCGGATGCATTGTCCTTTTAATATATTCTTGAAGACGTGAGGAGGGTGGTTACTGGTGTAGTGAATATAATCATTTGAGAAAGTGGGCTTTCTGTACACTTTGGAAATAAAGCCATCATCGTTGTGGCTGATTGAAGTATCTAAATATGAAATTTCACTGAAACTAAAAGTATGTGTAAATTTCAAAAATTCTGTTGTGGAGTTGAGAAATTCCATGAATTCATCTAATCTCTCCACAGATGCATTCCATAAAATGAATATGTCATCCAGGTACCTAGCATAGTAAGATATATCAGAATAAAATTCACTATTGAATACATGCTCTGACTCCCATTCGAGCATAACCAGGTTTGCGAATATGGGAGCACATGCTGCTCCCATAGCCACTCCCCTGGTTTGCTTGAAATATTCTCCTTGGAATACTATGTAATTCTGGTCCAATACCAGCCCCATCATATCACAAATTAGGCTTATTTTATCCCAGGAAAACCCTGAATGTTTTCTTAAACTGCTAGCAAAAAACTCCAAACCTTCATCTTTGGGAATACTTGAAAATAGGTCTTTGACATCTATAGTAAGATATATTAAATTGGGATGCCATTTGTCCTTAGTTAAGTCCCCCAAAAATCTCCAAGAATCTTTCATGATGTGGGGAATGGAGTCGTAAATGTTTTTTAGCCATCTGTCAATCAATTGACCTATATTAAAAGTTTTGGATCTGGATCCAGATACGATAGGTCGGAAAGGGGGATTTTCCAAAGATTTGTGGACCTTAGGTATTCCAACCATTTTTGCCAAGATCGGATGATCAGTCTTTAAAAATGTATAAGTGTCATTGGATATCCTATTATCAATCAGATATTCTTCTATGCATAAGTCTATTCTTTTGTGGCCGATATTTATTTGATTAATAGATATATTTTCATAGTTTCCTGACTCATATAAGAGATTGTGAATTCCTTCATTATATTCATTAGTATAGAAAATAACTGCACCACCTCCCTTATCGGGCTTCATGATTCTGATATCTCTATTACACATGAATTTTGATAAACTTTCTCTCTCTAATAATGATAAATTGTCATCATGTTTGTTCCTGTCTTTCCTAATATTCTTGTGTGCCCAGTAAATATCATTGCAAACCATTTTCTCATAATTAAGTGTATGTGGGTTGCTCTCAGGGATATATGTACTTTTCTTCTTGAGGTCAGTTCCTGCTATACCTATGGATCTCACTTCTTTAGTAGTATTTTTATCAAATTGTACTGCTAGATTGAGTCTTCTACAATACATCTTAACCTCCTTTATATTATCCACTAAATTCATACCAGTCATGGGAATGAATTTCATTCCCTTACTCAGGAGTTTGACAAAATCAATATCTATCTCTACCTCTGTGTAGTTGTACACTTTGAACCCTTAATAGTTTTCTATTAGTTTTCTATTTGTTTTTACTATTGGAAAGACTAGCTTATGTTCAACATGCAGTCTTCACTGTGAACAGTATGCCTTTAAAGTTTTTGGCGGATTCTGTATGTAATTTTTCAATTAATTAATTAAGTAGAGTATAAAAAAGAATCAACTTGATGAATGAAGTGTTCTGAGGAAGACTGTGGTAAACAGTTGAAAGCGCTTAACCTCTCTATTTTATGTCGTGTGGATTCACAATAAATTTTATTTCTTCATCCTTGTGTACGAGCAGTGTGTTCTACAGCGTATCTATCCAGGTTTGTGTTATCCAGTTGCAATCCTACTCTATTTGGTCTTGAGTGTATCGTCTGGATGGATGACTCGGTGGAACCTACTTCTGCTTTATTGTCGAAGGATGATGTTGCCTTACTTAGAGCTGACCTAACATCACTACAAAGCGAAGTGCATAGACTTATGGAATTGGTTACCAGTCTGGTTACGGTAACCGCTGAGAAAGGAAAGTCTCACAAACCGACGGAAGTGTCTGAATTAGATGACGCCGAGGCACGTACTTCAGGGGAAGCGTGTGGTACAAATGAATGCAGGGAACGGAAAGCTGTTGTGCTAGCATCACCTCCCGAGCAGTATGTGTCCGACGTACTGCACACACCTGATTGCGGTTTCCCTAAACAGCTTAGAGACACTGACGGCGTGTTCGATTTAAACCGCAATACTACCACCAATATTATTGATTTACCAGACAAGGGTAAAGGAACAATTGGAGACGGATTGGACTTATCTAACAACGGCGATGGCCATTTATATAGTGAACATCCGCACAACATATCAGAACAGGATTTCACATTTGATTTTAGTCTCAGCAGGGCACGACAGGAAAAATATTTAACAGGAACTCGACTGAAGGAATTCCCTTCAGTCAAGACATATGCTTATGGGAAATCCAAGGCCACGTTGGCCCCCAAAGGTACTGTAATTCAGACTGTTACCCATAACATATCTAGTCCCTGTAGAGCTAAATCTATTGCTAATCTTGAAAAGTTCAATTCAGAACATAAAACAAGGAACAATAATAATAAAAAATGTGTTGAAAGAGAATGTAATGAAGATAGACTGATGGAGCAGTTTTTAGATGACAGTTTTGATTTTTTTTGATGCAGAGGCTGGTATCACACACAATAAAAAATACAAAAATACTGATCTAATACATACATCTCTGAAGGAACTAATATATGAATTTGGTAAAAAAATTGTGTCCTACAAAAATACCAAAGTAGATTGTAGTTATTTGTCTAAGTGTCTTAAATTAAAGGTAGTACCCAAGGGCTTGAGATTTTTTAAACTACCTTTGGGTATTGCATATGGATTAGACACTATTAAGGAATTTAATGATTTATTTGACAGTTTTGGATATGCTTATATTAAACTATTAATTAAATTTCAGGATGAAAAACTTATTAAGTTGACCAATGAATTGGAAAATATGAATCATACTATTACTAACCATAAGGATTTTGACTTATGGAAAGAGCTATATATAAAACAATACACAGTAGCAGACAATAAAATACACAGTATTGTGGACAGAAAAAATAGAAAAATTTCATGTGATTTAGAACTGTATAAGAATAATAGGGCATATGTGTGGCCCTCACATAGGACCTCAGACAGTAATCAGACCAACTATCACAGTACGAGAAAACCATCGAAGGGTAGTTTTAGGGAAGAAAATTTTCAGGGGGGGAGGTTCTTTCCAGCAAGAAACCCCCACAAGTATTGACTAAGGATTTGACCAAATATGGGAGCGAACAGTTATTAATACCATTACATGATGATGAAAATGTATTAAGTAATAGGCCCATACTGTCTCTACCTTATGACCTTAATGTGAGTAGAATAAGTATTAAGGACAGTAATAACACCCATACGGAGGGAGCAGTTTGTCAGGAGAACAATATTGGTGACCAACGACCCAATACAATTGTGTATGAAGGGTTCAAAGTGTACAACTACACAGAGGTAGAGATAGATATTGATTTTGTCAAACTCCTGAGTAAGGGAATGAAATTCATTCCCATGACTGGTATGAATTTAGTGGATAATATAAAGGAGGTTAAGATGTATTGTAGAAGACTCAATCTAGCAGTACAATTTGATAAAAATACTACTAAAGAAGTGAGATCCATAGGTATAGCAGGAACTGACCTCAAGAAGAAAAGTACATATATCCCTGAGAGCAACCCACATATACTTAATTATGAGAAAATGGTTTGCAATGATATTTACTGGGCACACAAGAATATTAGGAAAGACAGGAACAAACATGATGACAATTTATCATTATTAGAGAGAGAAAGTTTATCAAAATTCATGTGTAATAGAGATATCAGAATCATGAAGCCCGATAAGGGAGGTGGTGCAGTTATTTTCTATACTAATGAATATAATGAAGGAATTCACAATCTCTTATATGAGTCAGGAAACTATGAAAATATATCTATTAATCAAATAAATATCGGCCACAAAAGAATAGACTTATGCATAGAAGAATATCTGATTGATAATTGGATATCCAATGACACTTATACATTTTTAAAGACTGATCATCCGATCTTGGCAAAAATGGTTGGAATACCTAAGGTCCACAAATCTTTGGAAAATCCCCCTTTCCGACCTATCGTATCTGGATCCAGATCCAAAACTTTTAATATAGGTCAATTGATTGACAGATGGCTAAAAAACATTTACGACTCCATTCCCCACATCATGAAAGATTCTTGGAGATTTTTGGGGGACTTAACTAAGGACAAATGGCATCCCAATTTAATATATCTTACTATAGATGTCCAAGACCTATTTTCAAGTATTCCCAAAGATGAAGGTTTGGAGTTTTTTGCTAGCAGTTTAAGAAAACATTCAGGGTTTTCCTAGGTTAAAATAAGCCTAATTTGTGATATGATGGGGTTGGTATTGGACCAGAATTACATGGTATTCCAAGGAGAATATTTCAAGCAAACCAGGGGAGTGGCTATGGGAGCAGCATGTGCTCCCATATTCGCAAACCTGGTTATGCTCGAATGGGAGTCGGAGCATGTATTCAATAGTGAATTTTATTCTGATATATCTTACTATGCTAGGTACCTGGATGACATATTCATTTTATGGAATGCATCTGTGGAGAGATTAGATGAATTCATGGAATTTCTCAACTCCACAACAGAATTTTTGAAATTTACACATACTTTTAGTTTCAGTGAAATTTCATATTTAGATACTTCATTCAGCCACAACGATGATGGCTTTATTTCCAAAGTGTACAGAAAGCCCACTTTCTCAAATGATTATATTCACTACACCAGTAACCACCCTCCTCACGTCTTCAAGAATATATTAAAAGGACAATGCATCCGAGCAGCAAGGATGTCATCTACAAAGGATCATATGGAGACAGAACTTAGATTCATCAAAAATCTATTCCTGGATCGGGCCTATCCAGACAAGATGGTTATTGATGTGATCAATTATGTACAAAATCAGTGGGGCCATAAATATTCACCAATCTTAGGAAAGAGAAGGAGAGTGTTTTTTGTGGGAGAGTATGTGTTTTGATGTACACACCATACACGCATCTAATAAAGAAATTCTTAAAAGACACTGGGAATTATTGGCCGCTATGGATATAGAGGAAACATTAGGCAAATTTCCCAAATGTGTATATAAGACAGCCCCTAACGTGAAGCGTTTGCTTGAGAGGACAAACCAAGTTAGGGACAAAAATGAAGGACATAAAGGAACAACTAAATGTGGTAGATGCAAACAATGTAGGTATATTAATCAAGCCAAAACATTCAGGCTCGATGATATCAACCGCACCTACATTACAAGTTTGATGGGGAATTGTAATTCTAAAGGGGTAGTGTATGTAGCTTTATGTACAAGATGTAATGCACATTACATAGGGAAAACGGAAAGACAGTTGAAGAAGCGTATGTATGAGCATCAGTACAGGATACAAAAATGTGATACAAAAAATGCCCTATACAGACATATTTTAGAGAAAGGCAATGACCATAGTTTCACTTTTACTATTATTGATCAGGTCCATATCCTACCGTTTGGAGGAAATTGGAAAATGGAGTTGGCTCTAAGAGAAAGTAGATGGCAGATACTGACTGACTCCATCAGAAAACCGGGTGTAAATGATTTTATTAGCATCAAACCATTTTTAGCTCTCCTATAAATATAATATAAATACTATTCTTAACCCTTCACTTTTTGTGATTTATACATATTTGGATATTGCTGGAAGTATAGTTTTTGGGCATCACATCATATTTAGCCCACATATTTAGCCTACAATCAAATGTATATCACTGTGTTTCAGCAGACCTATATCAACTTTTGTATATGCTGAGCTGATACATGGAAGTATTTCATATTTGTTCTCTTACTATATGTAGAAATACACATTTTTTTATATATTTATCATATATACTTCTTATGTACCCATACACATACATTTTTAGATATTCTCAGACACACATATCCATATTTTTAGACTTCCTTTGGTAACAATAGTGCATCTGTAATAAATGAGCTTTCAGTTCACATATTTCAAATGAATATTTTAAATGAATTTGTTAATATTTAAAAACATATGTCTGTTTTAAGGTTATTTTATAAGGAAATATAGTTTTCTATTAGTTTTCTATTTGTTTTTACTATTGGAAAGACTAGCTTATGTTCAACATGCAGTCTTCACTGTGAACAGTATGCCTTTAAAGTTTTTGGCGGATTCTGTATGTAATTTTTCAATTAATTAATTAAGTAGAGTATAAAAAAGAATCAACTTGATGAATGAAGTGTTCTGAGGAAGACTGTGGTAAACAGTTGAAAGCGCTTAACCTCTCTATTTTATGGTCGTGTGGATTCACAATAAATTTTATTTCTTCATCCTTGTGTATGAGCAGTGTGTTCTACAGCGTATCTATCCAGGTTTGTGTTATCCACTTCCTAATGTTTATTACAAAGCTCAGCAGTCACTCTCCAACTAACTTCTCACATTCTTAAACCATTCATAACAGATGCAGAACGTGATAATATAGTACAAAGTTTACAAAACAAAATCATTACTTTATATTTTTATGTCAATACCTTTTTTTAATACTAATGTCACTATTATCTAAAGGTTGGAATACTTGCACAGCCTGAAAACATGACACTATTTTATGTACTTCTAACTGTTGCTATTTCAACCCAAACTGTTCCATTAAGTTCAATGACGAAGTTGACAAGAAATTCATACAGCTCCCTGACTGACCGAGAATTAATAAAAACAACGGGGGAAATTTTGGTATGTCAGCAAGATATGACAGTTCTCATTGGGGATTTATCTCTGTTTTCTTTCTTCAAGAAAAAAATGAGTTTTAAGACAAAAGCATGATATTTTCCTTTTGTAGTACAAAATCAGACTAAAAGACAACTACAAAGTACAGTTTTGTACCTACCATAAATGCAGATGTCCGATAGATATGCAACTGCAGTCATAACATATGGGTTGTCCTGCCTCAGGCAGCCCTCGGTCGGCCGGATTCCAAAGTCTGGGTCCGACGTCGGCTGATGTCGCATATCTCTCCGTCAGAGCGGCTGGAGTACATAAGCATCAGCCGACGCCATCTTCTTCAGTGTTTCTTGCCCCAGATGCCAGGTGCCCTCAAAGGAAGGCTGTAATCAAATTGGAAGACAAAAACAGGTTTCCAGACAAATAAATAAGCAATAAACAGATACACCATAACAGATATCCCCAGCTAAGGATAACAGGGAGAGGAGTGGACCCAAGGCATAGAGGGGAAGGAGGGAGGGAAAACCCGACTGCAGTTGCATATCTATCGGACATCTACATTTATGGTAGGTACAAAACTGTACTATGTCCTTCAAGAATGCAACTGCAGTCATAACATATGGGTTGAATACCATAGCTTAGCTGGGGGAGGAGGAATGCTCTAAGAAAAGGATGGTGTAGCTATCAATCCCTGCAGGACTGCCGAAGCAAAGCCTGCTCTGGATCTGGAATATAAAGGGAGGTTGTAGTGTTTGGAGAATGTATGCACGGAGCTCCATGTAGCAGCTTCTAGAATGTCTTTTGTAGGCACCCCTCTTAAGAATGCTGTAGAGGTGGCTGTAGCTCTGGTGGAGTGTGGTCTGACATTGGCTGGTACACTCTTTCCATGGAAGGAATAACATAGTCTGATGCAATGTCCAATCCATTTTGAAATAGTCTGTTTGGAAATTGCTTTTCCTTGTACTCCAGGGGCGTAAGCTACAAAAAGCTGATCAGACTTTCTATTGGCCTTGGTTCTGTCCAGGTAGTAGCGAAGTTGTCTGTGAATGTCCAAGGTATGCAACAGTCTTTCCCCTTTGTTCTCAGGATTGGGAAAGAAAGTAGGCAGGTGAATTGCTTGATTTAAAGAAACCCTAGATACCACTTTTGGTAGAAAGGTAGGGTTGGTTCGTAAGGAGACCCTGTCTCTATGAAAGGTTATGAACGGTGGTATTGCCATTAGGGCCTGTAATTCCGAAACCCTTCTTGCTGAGGTAATTGCCAACAGGAAAGCTGTCTTCCATGAGAGAAATTGTAAGTCCACAGAAGCTGCTGGCTCAAAGGGGGGTAGAGTCAGTTTTTCTAGGACATAGTTGAGGTCCCAAGCTGGTACTGGGGCCTTTCTTGGTGGCTTTATATTCTTGATTCCCCTAAGGAATTGCCTTAACAAAGGATGTGAAAACACAGGTGGATCAGTGTTGTATCTAGCTGAAATAGCTGAAGCATGTGTTTTTATGGAAGAATATGAGAGTCCATTCTGTAGCATATCTGCCAAATATTCCAGAATAAGTGGGATGTTCAATAATGATGCATCATGACCCTTGCTGTTATTCCAAATGCTGAATCTCTTCCATTTTGCTGAATAAACCTTTTTGGTGGATGGTCTTCGGGCTTCTGTTAGTATCCGCTGAACTTCCTTGGAGAGAGATAGATTGAGGTTATTCATGGGATCTCCCAAGCTGTTAGCTGCAGCATCTGAATGTTGGGATGTACTGTCTTGAAGTTGTGAGTCAAAAGTTGGGGCCATTGGGGAAGGGCCCACTTTTTGTTATGACATATGCTCCGTAGTAGTGGGTACCAGTGTTGTCTTGGCCAGTCTGGAGCTATTAGGATCCCCTTGGGCTTCTCTGCTTTGATCTTTAGTAGTACTGTGGTCATCAGTGGCAGAGGTGGAAATGCATAGATTTTTAGGAAGTTCCAGTTGAATGAGAGAACATCTATTTTCCATGCTTGTGGATGATATGTCCTTGAACAGAACTTTTGTAGATGATGATTGAGGTGGGAGGCAAATAGGTCTACTTCTGGCCTGCCCCATGTCGAGGTGAGTCGTATGAAGATTTCTGGATGTAACCTCCACTCGTGGGGGTCTAGGAAATTCCTGCTTAGGCTGTCCGCCAGCACATTGTCTTTGCCTGGAACAAACTGGGATTGCAACTGTATGTTTAAGCTCAGTGATTTTTCCCAAAGATTCATTGTCAGTCTGCAAAGGGGGTAAGAATGGGTGCCCCCCTGCTTGTTTATGTACCACATCACAGTGGTGTTGTCTGTCCGTATTAGCAGGTGGCCTTGCTGAAGTTGTTGTCGAAAGGCCTCGATGGCATGCATTACTGCCAGCATTTCTTTTTGGTTGATATGCAGATGTGTTTCCTTTGGAGACCATTGTCCTTGAATACATCTGCCCTCCATTTGTGCCCCCCCCCCATCCAAGGTCTGAGGCATCTGTGGTCATTGTCTGTGTTATTTGAGGTTTTTTGAATGACATACATGTGTTTGCCTGGCTTACCGAGGCCCACCATATAAATTCCTTTTGTAGGCATGGAATGAGCGGTATGGTTGTCTCTAGGTTGTTGCTGTGTTGAGACCATAAACTTTTTAGGTACCATTGAAGCTTTCTCATGTGTAGTCTTGCTAATGGAACCAGGAGAATGCAGGATGCCATGTAACCCAGGGCCTGTAGGAATCTCCTTGCAGTCATCTGGGTGAGTTTTGCCAAACCTTTGAAATAATGAGTTAACTTCTTTTGCTTGTCTTCTGTCAGGTAAGCCATTTGAGAGGCTGTGTCTAGTTTGGCTCCTAAGAAGGTCATTTGCTGGGATGGCTGAAGTCTTGACTTTTGGAAGTTGACTGTGTATCCCAGAGCTTGTAGCAATTGTATGACATAATTCAAGTTTTTTGTCAAAATCAGTTTGTCGTCCACTTGTATGAGGCAGTCGTCCAGGTACGGGTAAATTTGGATCCCCTGGAGCCTGCAATGAGCAATTACTGAAGCCAGGCATTTTGTGAATACTCTGGGCACAGTAGATAAGCCAAATGGCAATGCTGAGAATTGATAATGCTCTGGCCCTGCAAGAAATCTGATGTATCTTCTGCAGCTGTGTCTGATAGGGACATGCAGGTATGCCTCCTTGAGGTCCAGAGTAATCAGCCAAGACCCCTTGCCCAGCATGGGAAGGAGTTGCTGTAAAGTCAGCATTTTGAACTTTGGTACTATGAGAAAAATGTTTAATGCGGACAAATCCAGTATTGGTCTCCATTGAGTTTCTTTTCTTGGAACAAGGAACAGTCTTGAGTAAAACCCCTGGCCTTGTTCTTGTTGTAGAACTTTTTCTATTGCTTTGATCTGAGCAAGCAGAGAAATGTGCTTTATAGCCTCCGCCCTCTGGTTTTGTGGTAGGTTTGGCATGCCTTGTTTCCTTGGCAAGGTATGAAAGTGGAACCTGTAACCTTGGTCTATAATGTCCAAAATCCATTTGTCCTTTGTCAATCTGTGCCAATTGTCTGAAAACAGAGATAATTTTCCACCCAAAGGAGCTTCTGTTTGCTCCTTGGTCAGCGGAAGTAGAGGAAAGTCAATGAGATTGTCCCTGTGGGGCAGGAGAAACCCCTGTGTCACTTCTTTGGTTTGCTTGGTTGCCATTGTCGTCCCCTGTAGGAACCTCTGTATTGTCCTCTTCCTCGGCCACGCCTGTTTTTGCCCCTTTGAAATCTTTCAGGATTAGGAAAGGACCAGTTTTTTGAAGGCCAATTCCTGCTGAATCTGGGTGGCTGAACCTGGAGGAAATCTTTGACTGTCTGAACTGACTTGGCTTTTTCCTCAATGGACTTTAACACATCTTTAGCATTAGCACCAAAAAGCTTGTTCTTTTCCAAGGGTGCATCAAGAAGTTTTGCCTTAACATGATCTGGTAGAGGTTGTTCTTTTAACCATGCATGTCTACGAATGACCGCCCCTGTCATAGCTGCCCTACATGAAGCTTCCAGTGCATCATATCCACACTGAAGAAAGTGATTGCTAACTTGCTGAGAGTTATGTACAGCCTCCTGCAAAGACTTCCTATCTAAAGGTTCAGGAGAGGCCAAAGTTTTCTGTAAATCATCTAACAGGTAATCCTGATATTGAAACATATGAAAGAGACAATTGAGAGCTCTCATAGATAAAGTAGTGGAGGTGTAAACCTTCTTCCCCCATCTCTCTAATGACCTAGCTTCCCTGTTGGAAGGCAAAGGATTTTTGGAGGTGGTAGCTGAAACCCCTTTCGGTCCCTGTGAAACTGTTTCTAAATCAACAGCATGGGCCCTAAAGAAATGAGAATGTGTTTCTGGGGCCCTATAGTATCTGTCAGGCTTGGCAGGAGCAGGAGGAAGAGTACCAGGGGTAACACTGGAGTCAGAGTATAGATTATCCAAAACATCAAGCACAGGAGGTATAGCTAAGGGCCTGTGTTGGGGCTTTTTAAGGAAGGTTCAAAGGCGCTTTCTGGAATCAGAATATTCCTGGCCTTGCCACTTAAAATGTTCCCTCATGGAATGCAGAACTTCCCCAAAAGAAATATCCTCAGGAGGGGAGGCCGAGGGGATGGAGTCCTCTGCATCTGAGTCCTCATAGGTCTGGAAAGGCTCTTCCTGGCTATCGGAGTGAACAGAGTCCTCAGAATCTTCATCTGAAGGGAGAGGGTCAGAGGGCTCAACCCTGGGCCTCTTATCAGGAGGAGGCTGGGATCCTCTCTCAGGGTGGTCCTGGGAACCTCTGATCATGGAAATTAAGTCTGCGGCCATAGTCATGATTTGTGTTTCAGCAGTAGGCTGAGGTAAGGCTTTAGCAGTAAGGTGCTTGGTCTTGCTGGCTGCCTTAGCACGTGTGTAGGCCTTGATAGACATGGACATGGGAGGCCTAGCAGCTCCACGTGCAGGAGTGACCTTATCCACAGCAATGGTCTCGGGCATTTCCTCGGTTTCAGTATCCGAAGGAAAATCAATAACTGGCTTCGGTGTGGTCTCCGGTATCGGAGATATCGGTAATGCGGTGTCTTCGGTTCGGAGCAGTGAAATAACCACCTCAGAGGGAACCGGGGCACTCGCGGTAGGTTTTGGCGTGGTGTCGGTGGGAGACGCAGGCCGAGGATGTCGGTCCCAGTCTTTTCGTTTCTTAGGAGTCTGCGATGTCGGTAGTTCCGACGGCATTGTATAATCGAATTTTTCACCGAAAAAGTCTTCAGCGAACTCCGCCCGGCACCTGAGAGTGCGCTTATTGAAGCGAGCACAGGCGGCACAGGCCGAGACGTCGTGGTCTGGGCCAAGGCAAGGAAGGCAGTAAGAATGGAAATCCTTATGAGGTATTTGTTTACCACAAGACAAACAATTATTTACTTTTTCAGTAATTTCTGACATCGGCTGAGGCAAGAAAAGGTCCCCAATGGGGTACTTAGCTTTTTTGATGACTTCGGATCGAAGAATACAGGAGCTGACCGACCGGCACTTGCGAACTGCTTCTGCTTCGGGCACCGCGCGGCAAGAAAGACTGGAGAAGATGGCGTCGGCTGATGCTTATGTACTCCAGCCGCTCTGACGTCGGAGAGATATGCGACATCAGCCAACGTCGGACCCAGACTTTGGAATCTGGCCGACCGAGGGCTGTCTGAGGCAGGACAACCCATATGTTATGACTGCAGTTGCATTCTTGAAGGACATCAAATATTTATGGCATTCCATTTGAAGATCTCAGAAGAAAAAATACAAATGAGAGGAAGTTATTTAGCAGACAAAAGACAAAATTACAACTGTTAATGTGTCAAGTGAATCAGTTGCAGTAGTGACTAGAAATGAAGAAAGCTCCTAACAATACTTTCATTACAAATTAACCTTACAGACAAAACCAGAGTTGAAAGAAGGTTGCCGTAAGACCAGCAATGGTCTTCATAAGGACCAAGGCACTACTAGGGAAAAGAAAGATAATGTGGGCAAACACAGCTGTTGTGGCTTTTTATTAAAATGACCTTTATTAGAGTAAAGTTATTTTAATACATCTGAAATATCAAGAAAATTATGCATAAACTGAATGTGTGCTACTGCTGCATACTTTGTCCACTGGTAAGGTATTTAAGAAATAACTGCCAGTCTGTTGTTCTAAATTACCCATTAACTTGCCATATGCTTAGCACTAAACAAGACAGGGTCCACTTTGATTGTAAATAAACTAATTTCTGTAAACAGCAGCACTAAGCTAAGAAAATAATCTCCACTTACATTTTTACCCCTCAGATTAGAGGAAAGCAGTACTGTAAGAGCTCCTTTCCTTAATTTGGTTAAATATGGCTGTCATGTGTATAAAAAAATAATACCTCGATGCAGGCCAATACCTAACAGATGCAAGGAAGCTGATAGCAGTAGGCAATCGCCATCCCCTAAAACTTACACAGAGGTTCTTAAAAACGAGTCCCACTAAGACATATATGAATACAAATATAGAACCTTTCACACTTAGGATCACCAGTATTTCATCTCCCAGGCAGATCTGCCTGGTACCATAAAAGGCAGTATCAGTTAATAAAAGCCCAGAGAGATTTTGCAGAATCATACGGCTTTTGGTGTTGCAGTTCGGGTCTGATTAATAACCACAGATCCTTCTCCTGTGCTGATATAATTTATTCCACTCAGTGTGAGGGAACAGAAGTGGTTCTCTCAACATGGGGATCTAAGGCTTTAAAATGCTATGAGCAGAGCTAAGGGCTACAGGAAATGCATTTTCAAAAACACAAACATTAATGTCATTTAGCTAGGAGGTTTAAACAGTGGATGGGCAAGTCTGTCAACTATGAAATTTAAATCCTATGGAAGGAACTCCTCAAAAGTGGATGGAAGTGTAATACTGCTTTAAGGAACTGCCTGTCTGGCTACTGCAGGGCCACAGTCCTGCCCTCCACAAGATCACAACATATACAAAGACAGCAAACACATGGATCCTGACTATGCAATAATGAGGCCTGGATTACACAGAAATTGGAGACAAGACCACATGAAAGCTGTAAGAACTGCACATGACAAACAGCTACAAAACAGTTGATGAATAATACCTTATTATATGATGCACATTACTAAGAACAGGGAATTAATATCAAAAAGGAATGAAATGAATACTGAGAATGCTTAGATAAAGAAATGTTTGATAAAATGAGTGTCAAAGGTGGAATATGGAAGAACTGGTTAAAGGAACTACTGCAAGAAAAAGGGAATAGGAAGAACCACAAAATTATTCCAAAGGACAAAGAGAATAAAACTCCAAAATGAAAATGTGTAATTTGTACATACTAACTGGAATTAAGAAGTAACAATACCAGGAAATGCTTAGGGAAAAGCTGATAATTAAATGAAAATTTAAGATTAGCTTAAAGTGAATGGTCTGATAGTGATAAATAGTATGGAGCAGTTAAGTGGGAGAAATACATGGGTTCAACAGATCAGAACACATCATGGGTGGTTCCTTATGCTTAAAAATATAAAAGAGGAAGATTTAGTATGTTGATGCAGCACTATTGTGGCAGACTTGGCAACTATGTTTTTGAATTAATTAAATATTTCAGGACAATGTTTCTCCCCATTCTCTATAATTTCCACTAATCTTATGTCATCAGTGAAGAAGCCAATCAAGAGGGCTGTTGAAGTAAACAATTCCCTGGTAGAATGTGCCTTTGCCAGCTAAGGATGAATTATTAATAGTAAAAACAAATGAATTGCAGTTAGAAATCCATCTGGATACAGTAACCTTAGACACTGGTTTTCCAAGCTTAGCTCTGGAGAAGGACACAAAAAAAAATCTGGTTCAACCTAGGACCCTGGTAAAACCTTTAAAAAGAAGACTCAAGTCCCATTGTGGAACTGGGTCCCTCAAGGGAGGTCTGAGAAGGTAGATACCTTTCAAAAAGTCTTTAAACAACATTAAAGGAGCAACGGACAGATAGTCCTGACCCATATGGAAACTGGAAATGGCCATCCGCTACACCTTAACAGCCAGCCTCAGACTGGAAAAGGCCAGCAAAAGAAATTCAAAATAGCATCTAAAGAAGCATAAAAGGGTGCAGATAATTTGAAGTGACACAAATGGTAGATCATTCCCATTTACTGTCCCAAACCTTTATGGTGAAAGGTCTTTGAGAAGACGAGAGGATGGAAGTGGAGGAATTAAGTGGTCAATCTGAGGGATTTCAGATTCAGATGAGGCTGCCCCAAAGGGTGGGAAATCAAATCTGGAATGGAATCCAGAACCCATGAATGGTGTACTAGATGAGGCCATACAGAGGGGAACTAGACTTGTCTAGGCCAGGAGGAGGCTATGAGAAGTATGGTTATACTGCAATGAGCTGCCTTCTGTAAAAACTTTATTATTAAGGGTGTTGGATGTTAAGTGGAGAGGAGACCCGGGGCCAAGCATAGAGTAGAGCATCCCTCAGTTTCTGTCCCTTGGGAGGCTCAGGGCAAAGAAGCCAATGCATTTCATGCTATAAAGGGATACAAACAGGTTGCAGCAAGGCTGGCCCCAGTGGCTGAAAATTAGAGCAGTCACTGATGCACTGAAGGACCACTTGTGAAGCATCAGAATGCAAATGCTCAAATTGTCCACTAGAATGTTGGATTTCCCTGGAATGTGCATTCCTAAAAGAAAGTGTTGTGAGAACATTACCCACTGACACACCCTCACTGCCTCTCAACACAGAGGAGAGAATCAGGATCCCCCTCTGTTGATACACCAGACCACTCCTATGTTATCAGTCTGGATTGAGATCACACTTTTTTGGGAGGCAGTTGTGAAAAGCCTGCAGTGCCAGGAGGACCACTCATTTCCAAAACAATGATATGCAGATAAGCCTCTGACTGGGACCAGCCACCTTGGACTGTCTTCCCCTTGTAATGCTCGCCACTCAAGGAGGGTAGCATCTGTGGTCACCATGGCTGTAGGCTGGGGAAGAATAAATGGATGTCCTGTGGAGACAGGGTCCCATATCAGCAGCTATGAGATGTAGTGGTGACAAATTTTAATAAGAACAAGGAAATTCATCAGGCAAGTTTCCATAGACCAATGAACGAGTCCAATAAAGAATGTAGCTAAGAGGAAAAGAGAAATTACAGCAACCATCAGGCTCAGAAGGCAGACAATGAAGGAAGTAAGTGGCCTCTGAAGCATGGGGATTTGATGGGCCTGAAGACATAGGAATAACAATGCTGAGCGAGAAAGTTTGGCAATCTGTGTTCAAATGGCAAACTATAAACTCGACAGCTTGAGCAGATTCCAGTTTGGATTTGTCAACATTTACTGCAATACCCAAGGAAAGGCACAAATAGAGCAAACAGACTTTCCTCTGATGTAGAGATGCTCTTGAAGTGGCTAAAGGAGCCATTCATCTATGTACAGACAGAGCCAAAATCCCTGCAGCTTGAGAAAAGCTGCTACCACAGCCTTGCATTTGGTGAACATGTATGGCTGTAGTGAGGCTAATAGGCAGTACTTGGAATTGGTAGTGACTGGCTCCCAGGTGGAAATATAAGAACCACCTGGAATGTCTTGCTATCTTTAAGTGGTAGTAAGCATCCTTGAGTTCTGCCAACATGCACATCCACTTATCCTTCCTTAGCAGAGGTAGAATGGAATGCACCATAACCATCCTGACCTTGGTCCATTTGGCTAGCACATTTAACTTTCTTTAGGTACAAAGTGGGCCCAAGGATCTTTTTTTACTCAGCACAAATATATATATATATATATATATATATATATATATATATATATATATATATATATATATATATATATTGAAACTCTGGTCTGGCAAACATCCTGGATGATTTTTTTTTTTTTTTTTGCAAGCAGCTTTCAAATCTCTGCTGCTGCCTCCCTTCACTAATGGGATGGCACATGTGGAAGGGATCTTTGTCTTAAAAGTTATGGTAATCTGAAAGAGAACAGAGTAGTTTCTGAAAACGTCTTAACATCCAGGCATCCAATATGATGGTCTCCAAAGCTTGGATATGGAGAGCCAAGTATCCCTGACTGCCTCCAGAGTACAGAAGTTGGGCAAACCTTCAGAAGAGGTGGAAGGGCTTGTCAGAAAAGGTCCCCTAAAGCCCCAATTTTGTAGACTGCCCCTGCCCCTAGGCCAGCATCTGTTAAGGTTCCCACCTCTGCCAGGGGGATACTATCACCTGGAGTGACAGGAACAATCTGATGCAGCTTCCAAAAGAACAGCTATTTCTTCCATCTGGTTTCATAAAAAGATCCTCTGATGGGTACAAAAGCAAACTCCTATGGTATATAATGTCTTGCCATCCAGTTCCCCCCTGGTCAGTGAGTCTTTAACTTTAGATGTAAATAAAGTGAACCCATCAAAGGGGGCATTGCATTAGGATACCTTGAAGCACTCTGCAAAATTACACAGGTGCATACACACACATTGGCAAACTGCAATGCGGTGCCTGCCAAGAGAGCTGTTTTATTTGCTGTTTTGGAAATGAGATGCATGTATACATTTGATATGTATAACATGGTGGCCAACTGAGTCTCCAGAGACAACACTCAATTTAGAGACTTCTTTGGTCAAATCCCTCTGAAGCCTTGCCAGATATGCCATACACTTTAGCTCATGGAGGGTGAAAGAGGATGATGCATACGTCCAACACTCATTACTCTCTATTTGAAGTATAAACCAATGTGCTCTTTTCAGAGCTCTTTGTGGCTGCAGAAAAAGCAAAAAGGATGGCATTTACTGCAGGGCCCCTGATGTCCTATACATGGGTAGGAGTAAGATTTTCTTGGGCTTGAATGGGACAGGCTTCACAATACTGGGCACCCTCCATACCCTGCTGGACACAAAGTTGATGACTGCATTAAGAGGGGAGTATCATGCTAGATACAGAAGGACCTGCACCAAAGACCTCAAGAAAAACAGACTCTTCAGGGGAGGAGTCTTCAGTGGTCCAACCCTCCAATGTCTCAAGGAGGTCACCCTAAGTGGCATCATCATGAGAGGATGTTGGAGATCTTTCCCCTTCATCTAGGTCAGAACCTTCTGTCAAAGACCCCTCAAGGGAATCCATGTGCTTCCTTTTTCACTGATGATTCTTATGCACTTCACCAGGGGAGAGGCTGTGAAGATAGAGAAGCATCAGGGAGCCCCGGGTCTAGGACTGCTCAAGACCTTTTGATGCATGCTATTCCTGAACAAGTTGATGTGAAACCAAAGTCTCAGATACATGATAAAATTGGAATAGATGTGACACAGGGCTTGATGCTCCCACCTCTAAGCAAGGCAAAATCCTTTCCATGACTTCAAATGCAAATGACTGGGTAAGGGACCATCTTTGATTCACTGACCTATGAGAATCCTATCCCAGCCATGGACTCGGTCTGGTCTGAAGCAGAGACTGGCACGGATGTGTCAAGAGCTGAAGCATCCAGGGACAAAGACAACTCTGACAGCCTTAAAGTTCTTATCAGCCCTGGCACCTAAGCTCTGAGATGCAGATGACTCTGATGGAGCCAGAGTTGAATATATCAAAGTCAGGGTTGGTGCCACAGGTAGCCAGGCTGTCAGCACAGATAAGGAAGCAAACATGGAGGAGTGTCAAGCTCAATGGTAGCTGGTGCCAAAGGGTGGACCTGAGAAGGTGCAACTAGATAAGGATTGTAAGGGCCATCTCCCCACCAGAGCTAAAGGGGAGGGAATGATTCCCAGGTTAATCTGGGCCTTTAAGAAAGTTCACATCATCTTGTCAAAACTTGATTCTCTAATGATCCTCATGGAACTTGCAGACCTAGAAAAAACAGTTGGGGACAGCTTAGGGGGCTTGTGCTGAGGTTTGTCTAATTTTTGGATCCTGGAATGGGGAAGACTGAACCCAATGAGGAGAATGCTCTGGAAAGAACTCCAGATCTGGAGTAACATCCAAAAAGGGAGACGGGACACTGGGAGCCAACTAGACTCTGGTACTGCAGACAAGAATGGACCTCGAATCTCAAACAGCAGTGGCTGAAGTGGCTTTGATTCTAAAACCAGTGACCAGAACCTGGGAGCTGCTGACACCAGATCTATAATGGGAGCCAAAGAGACAGAGGACCTTGAGGCCATCTGTGCTAGCTAATCCTCAGCAGAAGACTCAGCAGACCATTTTTTGATCTCTGTTTTTTTTTTTTTTTTTACTTTTCTCTTTCCTGCCTCTGCTCTCCTTATCTACCATCCCTTTCTCAACAGTTTTCTTGTAAGGAGAAGGCAAACGAGAAGACTGGGATAAAGCTAAAAAAGAACTAGCCCAATGATCATCCAACTCTCTGTCCCCAAAAGAAGCACTGGCCTCACATTCTGAATCCAAATGGGAAGCCCCCAAACAGTAGACAAAGCAATCACAGGAGTTCTGAGAAGGCTGTTTATGCCCACACCCCAGGCATTTATGAAAGCCATAATAAGAAAAATACAGCACACTAGCATAAGTACAACACAGTAACAATACACAGCACACTAAACAGAACTAGAGTATTAAAATGATGGCAATCCACAGACAAGAAGCCAAAGAACTCTAATTTATGTCACAACAATCTAACACTAGCCTAAACTACAAGACAACTGTAGAGTTTGTTCAAGACTCAGAGGTGTGAGACACAAGCATTTCAGCAGAAGGGATGTAAAAAAGCTTTTTATTTAAATCCTGCTTAAATATTTTAAGTTGCACTTATAGTAACCTGCTCAGTGATACTTTTTTATACCTCGGCTTTTTCTCCATTTATCTATTTGCACATTTTTGGCTTGTTCTGGGACCTTATTCTTGTAGCTTCATTTGCAGTTGTGTGAAAATTGTACATTACTCCAAGATTTTAGCATTGTTTATACATTAAACTGCACTTCTATTTCCATTAGTAGAATTACATGTAAAAGATATAACAGAAGTAAACAGGATATATTACTGTGCAGCTAAATTAATAACTGATAAAGTTCTACCACAACAACACAGGGTAGTGAAGGAGAGGAAGGGGAGAAATCGAATACCATCATGGAAGTATCGAATAGACAAAACTATAAAGCAACTAAGACAAGATGTGCCACTATTAGAAGAGTATAGAAGAGGGAACAGATCAACAAAAATACTCAGAAAGACAGACGTGATAAACGCAATGCACAGTATTGCAACAGATCAGAATCTATCATGCACAATCACAAATAGCAAACTACAAATCTCAGCACAGGCAGAAAAAACATAGAATATCACATAGACAAATACAAAGGAAACGTACAAGATGAGCAATTTATTGCTGACCCACAAAAGTTTTATCGAGAACTGGGAAGTAAGGTAAAAGGAATTGAAAGACCACCAAAAAAGAAGAAATACAAACATTTTGGAGAAGTATCTATGAAGATCCTGTGAAACATAACAAAGATGCTAAATGGATAGAAGAAGAAAAAGAAAGAATAACAGGTTTAAAGGTACAGGATATGAAATGGGATGAAGTAACAGCCAGAGAGATTGAAACAAAGTTAAGAAAAGCCTCTAACTGGAAAACCCCAGCCCCAGATGCAGTACCTAACTTCTGGTTAAAAGCATTAACATATCTGCATGAAGATTTAGCCAGGAGTAAAAACTATTTATATGCGTACCCCAAACAGGCATCAACCTGGCTAACAACAGGAAAAACAATGCCCCTACTTAGGAGTGAACCTGCAAACTACCCTAAAAATTATAGACCAATAAAAAGAAGTTATTTCTTACCATAATGTTCCATCTGTATTGTTGATCCTCGTTCAGTCATTACGTGTGGGTATCGGTTCCGACCTTGGAACCGAGCCGGCCATCTTCCAAGCTCGCATCAGCTACAAACCCTCGAGCTAAAACTCTTACCCAGAATTCCCCTCTCCCTGTTACCGCAGATTGAGTTTGCAAGTCAAAAGAAGGTAGAGGCTACCTCTGGTCAAATAACCTAATAGAATCGGATGGTGAGATCCACTAGAAGCCACAGGAGGGGGAAGGAGGGTGGGTCATTATGACTGAATGAGGATCAACAATACAGATGGAATGTTATGGTAAGACATAACTTCTTTATCTGACATTGTTAATCCTCGTTCATTCCTTACGTGTGGGACAGAGTCCCCAGCTACCTTTATTCCTGGGAGGCTCTCATGGAAGGACATTCCTGAGCACCATAGAACCAAAAGATACTCTTCCCCTGGAGGCCAAATCCAATTTGTAATGATTGATGAAGGTATGAGGGGCAGCCCAAGTTGCAGCTGCACAAATGTCATGTAAAGAAGTTCTGGCATGGAAGGCAGCAGAAGTTGCCACTGACCTTGTAGAATGAGCCTTTATGGTAGCAGGTAATGGAATATTACGTTGTCTATAAATAAAGATCACACAGTCTTTCAAACATTTAGCCAATGTGACCTTAGCAACAGCACATCCTAATCTAGGTCCAGAATAGGCCAAAAATAAGTCGTCTGATTTACGAGAGGCCTTAATCCTGTTCAAGTAGAAGCGAAGTTGCCTGTGAATATCTAGGGTATGTAGGCAATACTCTCCGTTGTTTGAATGATTGGGAAAGAAAACTGGCAATTCAATAGTTTGATTAATGGACATTTCAGAGATCACTTTTGGCAGAAAGGAAGGATTAGTTCTCAATGACACTCTATCTCTATGAAAAATTAAATATGGACTCTTGATGCATAAAGCTTGAAGCTCAAGAGATACGTCTGGAAGAAGTAATGGTGACCAAAAACAAGGCTTTCCATGACAAATATTTGAGGTCGCAAGAAGAAGCTGGTTCACAAGGTGGCATTGTCAAAGCTTGTAGGACTAGTGACAGGTCCCATGGTTGAGTAGGTTCTCTAAAAGGGGGTTTTAGATGATTCACACCTTTTAAGAAAGTCTTGCATAATTTGTGTGACATAAGAGAGGAGTCTTGGACACCATCATGGAAATTAGATATTGCAGCCAAATGAACTCTAATGGTAGAGGCAGATAGACCGGATTGAAATAGGGTGGCTAGATACTCCAGTACTATCGACACTGGTGCTGAAAAAGGATCTACCTGTTTTTCTTTCAGCCAAAAAGTAAATCTTTTCCACTTGCTGAGATATGTAATTCTGATGGAAGACTTATGAGATGCAATAAGAATGTCATGTACTGGCAAAGAAAGATCAGTCTGCCTGGCAATCAAGGGAATTGGAGGAGCCAAGCTGTGAGCTTCAGGCTGTTCAAGTTGGGGTGAATCAGATTCTGCGGATGGGAGATCAACCCCGGGGTTGGATGGAGAATCCACGGTTGATCTAGCAGGTGAGGCCAAAGGAAGGGGAACCAAATCTGACGAGGCTAATACGGTGCTATGAGGATTACTTTTCTCTTCAACCAGCAGGCTTTCTTCAGAAACTGGGGAATGAGGGGGAGAGGTGGAAATGCATAAAGTAGACCTGAGGGCCAATCGTGGACTAGAGCATCCCTGGGTGACTGTCCCGGAGGGGGAATCAGGGCAAAATAGTTGCTGCACTTGCAGTTGGTCGGGGACGCAAAGAGATCACAGCAAGGAAGACCCCAGCAGTTGAAATTCTCTGCCACTATCAAGGGATTCAGGGACTACTCATGAGGTTGTAGTATACACCTGCTGAGTCTGTCTGCTATCACGTTGGAACTCCCGGGAATGTGCATTGCTAGAAGAAAACGGTTGGTAGCCATCACCCAATGCCATATCCTCATGGCCTCTCAACAGAGTGGTTAAGATTTGGTTCCACCCTGTTTGTTGATGTACCAGACCACCACCATGTTGTCTGATTGTATCGCAATAGTTCCAGATGGCAGCAGGGGATGGAATGCTTGCAACACCAGAAGCACTGCCCTCAGCTCTAGAACATTTATATGCAGGTGGGCCTCCATTTCGGACTAAGTATCTTAGACTGTCTGTCCCTGACATAGCCCCCCCCCCACCCCATCAGGGAGGCGTCCGTGGTCACTGTAGCCTTGGGCTGTTGGGGGGAGAAGGGGTGAGACCATTATGATGGGTTGCGGGCCATCCACCAATTTAAATCCTGTTTACACCTGTGAGTTACCCGAATCTTAGCTGAAAGAGGGTACTGAAAGGGATACCATTGGGTGAGCAGTAGCCATTGTAGAAGCCTCATATGAAACCTGGCCAGGGGGTCAATGGTTATGGAGGCTGCCATGGAACCCAACAACTGTAAAACAGAGTGAGCTGTGGATTTCTCCCTTGAAAGGATTGGGATCAGTCATTGCTTTATCCTTAGAATTCTGTGCTCTGGAATGGATGCTCTGCAATCCTTTGTATTCAAGATGACCCCTATGAATTCTATGGACTGAGATGAGGTGAGATTGGATTTTTGCCATTTATGGTTATGCCTAGCCTTTCCTGCAGAAAGGAGAGAGTATGCCAGGGCTTCTTCCAACAGATGTCTGGTGGGGGGGGGGGAGATGAGCCAGTCATCTAGGTATGGAACCACCTGGAATCCTTGTAGTCGCAAGTGAGCTGTGACGACTGCCATGCACTTTGTGAACACTCTGGGGGCTGTAGAGTCCGAAGGGCAGTACTCTGAACTGGTAGCGACTGGCTCCTGCATGGAAGTGAAGGAATCTTCTTGATGGCCTGTCCACTTTTATGTGGTAGTACGCATCTTGAAGATCTGTCGAGCACATCCAATCATCTTTTTCCAAAAGCAGAAGGATAGACTGTATTGTGTCCATGCAGAATTTTTGTACTCTTACAAACTTGTTCAGTACACTGAGATCCAAAATTGGTTTCCAGTACCCAGTTTTCTTTGGCACCAAAAATAGTCTTGAGTAGAATCCGGATCCTATCTGGTCTGGAGGACTATTTGGATTACTCTTTTTCTTAGCAGCTTTGATATCGCTTATGCTGCTTCTTCCCTTTGACTGGGTGGGACGTCAGGTAAGTTTGTTGGGGGAGCGGGACAAAGATCAAAGGGAATATGATAACCTCTGGTTACTATCCTTTGTACCCAAGAATTGGTGATGATGGTTAGCCAGGCAGAAGGGTACAAAGAGAAACGACCCCCAACCACTTCCAGAGGAAAGCAGTTGGGCCACTCTTAAGGAGCGCTGGTAGGATTGGCCAGGGAAATAGTCCCCTGGAGCCCTCGTTACGTGGACCCCCTCTGCCCAGAAAAGGGCATCTTCCCCTGTGAGTTTCCCCCTCTGCCTCTAGGGGAGAACTCGGCCTGTGTGTCACGGAAAGGACCCTGAGACTTTCTGTACCATATCTTCCCACTCTTCTGGTTTCTGGAGAAAGCCCGTTGAGGGGAAGAATAATGAACACCCATGGCAGAAAGGGTCTTACCATCCTGTTTACATCTGGCCAGTGTGCTTATAACCTTGGGTCCAAACAATGAAGAGGCTTTGATGGGAGCATTGAGAAAGGAAGCCTTGAAGGGTTCCGTGAAATTACACAGCGCATCCAGGAGTGTCGTCTCAGAACAATGCCTGAACTTGCTGCTCTAGCTGCTCTTTCTGATGCATGAGACATCAGGTGCATGGAGGAGTTAGATATCGATTCAGTGGTGGCTAGCTGAGACCCCACTTTGTCATGGACCTCATCAGACACAGCACCAGCCAAAGTTTCAGAGAGCTCAGAAATTAAATCTCTTTGAAGCCTGGTAAAGTGTGCCATATAATTCAGGGACCCAATTGCAAAGGTCGTTGATGCAAAAGTATGCTTCCCTATTCTGTCCAGAGCTCGGGACTCTTTGTTGGGTGGATGGACAGTCTGGCTTTCTTCTTCTGCCAGGTCCTTTTTAGTTGCGGCCGCCAGCACCAAAGCATCTACAGGAAGACCTTTGGACCAATGGGGGTCAGTAGCAGGAGGGGACAAAATTTTATCTGGCCTCTGGGGAATGGCCTCAACAGTGTCAGGAGACTACCATGCATGCTGCACGATGAGTCGGACTAGTTCGTCGGCAGGTGGAGTAACCCAGGAAGTAGGGGGCCGGGCACGAAAGGCCTGCAGGAACACAAACTCTTCAGAGGTCAGGTCCGAGGGTTGCCAGTCACCTCTCTAAGAATTTCAAGAATATCACCAAAGGATACCTCAGAGGGTGAGCGAGGGGACCCTTCCCCATCATCAAAGTCTGTGTCTTCAGTAAGGGACTTCTCTGTGGAGCCCATGTGCTTCCTCTTGCATCAGCTCTTTTGATGAACTTCCTCAGAGGGAGAAGCTGGGGAAGACAGCGCAAAAGGGGTCACCTGTGGGAGTATATCCTGAGGCCCTTGCACCCGGTGTCCACTAGGAGTGACTTGTGTACATTGCGGTCCAGAGGAGGGCAGGGAGAGTGATAGCACTGGATCGCCAACTGACGCCAGAGCTTTCTCCATTAGCTGAAAGGCCGGTCCACCTGAAGAGGGGTGAGTGCCCAGGGCAGGGGTCACCCCTCTCCTAATTGTCTCAGCCTGCCGACTCGGAGTCCTTGGATAGCTGTGAAACACCAAATTACGTACTCCACAGCTGACATCTTGTGTCATAGCGAAACTCTCCTGCCACAAAGGCAACTGTGGCTCCTTAGGGAGGTCCATAAAGGGAACCATAGAGGGGGAAGACTGTGCTATACCAAGGGGCTTCAGAGGCAATAGAGGAGAATAAGTAGGGGTCTTTGGTAAAGGGTGATCACCTCCCGTGGAAGGATAGGTCCTGGGGGGGCGGAATTCCTCTGGCCAAAAGCACTTGATCCACAAGACGTCATGTTCAGAGAGGCTTCTAGTGGATTTCACAGACACGGCTGAGGGGGAGTCAGGTCTGTCCAAAGACGGGGCAAGCTTGGTGCCCACCTCAGAGGTCTGCACTAAAAATAATGGGGCTGTAAAGAACTGAACTACAGGTGTCTGCACTAAAGAAATCATCGGTGCCGAAGTCATGGTCTGCACCAACTATAAGGTCGGTACGGAAGTGGTTGTCGGCGCTAAGGCTGGAACCAAAAAAATTGGTGCCAATAATTGAATGGTCAGTGCTGAGAAGGTAGTCTGTGTCAGGTAAGTTGTTGGAGCCGAACAGGCAATGGACATCAAAAATTCCATCTATGTCATGGCGGTCTGCATCGACTGGGCAGTTGGTGCCAGTAAAGAGGTCTGAACTGAGGAGCCCCTTGGTACCGATACGGGAAAGGGCACGCTAGTCGGTGCGGAAGTCACAGATGGCTACAATGGCCTTTGTGCCGAAGGTCTAGGTACCGAAAGCGCTGGAGCCGAAGAAGTTGAATCTGAAATGGAAAGCTTAGCTTTCTTGGGTCTCGGTTCCTGGGGGTCCCCAACCGGGGACAAAGGAAGAGACTTGGCCTTTATATGTTCATCACTCTTTTTCTTATGGGATCTTGGAGGGGTTGAAGCCTCTGACCCAGAAATAGCCCCTGAAAAAGAAGATTTAAGTAGCCCCTTCAATATTAATTTATTTTTTCTCTCAATCCATGTCCTGTTAGAGAAATTCTTACAAATACTGCATGGCGAGTCAACTGTTAAATGAGGCACACTCAAGCAATAGACACACAGGGAATGTGCATCTGAAGTAGGTAATTTATGGCCACAATCTAAACATCTTTTAAATCCTGGACTACCTTTTTATCTGCCATGATAGAAAGAAAAAAGGAAACCCAGAAAAAATACCAGCAATGGCACAAGAATTACCCGAAGGTAAGAAGGGAAGGGGGTTTACCAACGATGGTAAAAAAAAAAAATTACCTCGCGGTAAAGAGGAGGAAAGGAGTAGAAAGGCTTCAAGAAAGGATAGTCGCTAAATGCAACAAAGTAAGAGAAAACTATCTAATAACTTTTCTGAAAGAAAAGGCTGTTTTAGAATTTAGTATGAAGAAAAATATTTTACTTAGCTCAAGAGGAGTAGTTTGACACGAGTGAATGGCGATGAGGCAAACGGAATCTGAGGTAACAGGGAGAGGGGGATTCTGGGTAAGAGTTTTAGCTCGAGAGTTTGTAGTTGATGTGAGCTTGGAAGATGGCCGGCTCAGTTCCGAGGTCAGAACCGATACCCACACGTAAGGAATGAACGAGGATTAAAAATGTCAGATCTTGCCTTCCGATGATGTATAAACTATACATTGGAATTGATGCCAACAGAGTTTATAGTCATTTGGAAGAAAACTCAATTACGGCAACAGAACAAAAGGACAATAAAAGAAAGTCATACGGAACATAGGATCATTTGTTGTTAAAGTCATAGCGGAGAACTGCAAAAAGGATGAGCATTTACGTATGCCCTGGATTGACTACAAAAAAGCATTTGATAGTATTCCACATTCATGGATGAGTGCTTAAAATGTATAAGATACACCCTACACTGATCGATTACAATATTATGACCATGAAACAGTGGCAGACCACTTTGCAATTAAGCCATGATAAAGGACAAAGCATTATTCCAAGAATAAAAATCCAAAGGGGGATATTCCAAGGTGACTCTCTGTCACTGCTGCTATTCTGCCTTACCCTTAATCCATTAAGCTGTCTACTTAACAGCTTAGGTCATGGCTGTAATTTGCTCCTAGAAAACAACAAACTGCAAAGACTTCTCATATTTTCTTTGTTGGTGATTTGAAACTGTATAGCTCATCAGATGATGAACTGAAAGCACAACTGCAAGTTGTAAAAACTTTTTCAGATGATATAAGAATGTAATTTGGTAGCACTGCGGTGGTGATGCTACGGTAGCGTTGTCGCCTCACAGTTAGACATTGCTCGTTCGGTTCTCAGTTAGAGCGTCTTCTGTGTAGCGACATGCGTGAATGGGTGTTCCTTCGTTGAAGGTTGTGCATTAGGCCCGGCAAGCCAGTACGTAAAAATCTACTGCCAGTCATTAGCGGACTGGAGTTCCGCTTTGGCGACCCCTAACTGGGAAAAGCCGAAAGACACAAAAGTAAGAATGTCATTGGTCTTGATAAATGTGCAAAAGCAACCTTTAAAGCAGGAAAACTGCAGCACCAAGAAAACATCAATTTAGGACAAGAATGTGATATAAAAGAACTTGAGCAAGAAGGAGTGTGTAAATATTTGGGAATTGATGAAGGATCAACAATAAAACATGAACAAATGTGAATAAAACTTAGTAAGGAGTACTTCAGAAGACATAAATTAATCCTGAAAACAGCTTTGACATCTAGGAATAAAATCCATTTTGTAAACCATTTTGCTCTCTCTGTCCTAACTTTTCAGTTTTGGAGTGACTGACTGACTCCAAAACGTGCTGGATAGATTAGATAGGAAAACAAGAAGGATGTTAAACATCAGTGTATACCAAGATTATATATTCCCCATTCTGAAGGAAGGCTGGATGGGCCTCCTTGAAACTGATTACATGTATGGATTTGCAATCCTGGGATTCCACACATATCTGCTAAGCTCACAAGACCCAAATGTAGTGAAAGTTTGAAACATGGGGAGATTAAATCTAAGATGACTTTCCTGCTTAGGCTAGCAGAAGCATATCAGCGTCAAGCAGGAATGGAAAAAAAAACACAAGTAGATAAAAATCAGGCAGCAACTGAATATGCCAAAAAACAAAAGAAAGAATATAATGTGAAGGACAAGATGAGAAGGCAAGAAATGTGGAAAAAGCATAAATATAGTTGCAAGTATAGAAAACTTCTGGAAGAACCTCATGTTGATCAGGAGCAAACATAGGAATGGTTAAGGAGAGGTGAATTTAAACCAAGAGATGAAAGAATATTGGTGGCCCCATATAGTGGGCTGCGTACACTTTGGTTTACAAAATCCATTGAACATGTGGGAGAAACCGATAAATGCAGGTTTTGTAAAACAGAATTGGAAACAGTTGCACACCTCATTGCTGGTTGTGACATACCAATGGCAGAAGGACTGTATAATGAAAGGCATACTAATGTGGTGAGACTGTTGGACTGGGGATTGTGCAAACATTATGGTACTGAAGTGGCTGAATAACACAGGAAATATGAGCCACAAAACATCACAGAAAATGTATTTATTTTTACTTATTTAACATTTGTTTACCAAGACAGTCCAACTGGACAACTAGTGTCAGTTTTTATTGGAGTCTTGGAGAGAAAAGCTCCACAAAGTTACAGAGTAATAAGCAATACCTGATAAAAATACCTGATAAAAAATAAGAGGTTACATAGTTAAGGTCATAGCACAATTTAGGATAATTAGCTGTAGAAGGGTTGACAGTTAAAAAAATAAATGGTCATAGTACAGTTATGTGATCAAGTCTGATCAATGATGAAGTCTTCATCACATGAGATCACCCATTACCAACAGTTCAAAAGATAGATGCTAACAAACCAGATATAGTGGTCCAGGAAAAGAAGACAAAAGTAGCATAGATCATTGAAATCGCCACACCCAGTGACTACAGTGTCCTGCATAGAGAGAGACACAAAGTCATAAAATATCAGGATTTGCAAACAGAAACGAGAGCAATGTGGAAGAAAGATACCCAGAGAGTTCCAATAGTAGTAGGAGCAATGGGTCTTAAGAGTCTACAATCCTATTTAAATACATTATCAATACCAATAAAGGTAAAAAACAAGTAGTACGCCAAAGCAGAAGAACAGTCCAAACCACAGTATTCACTTCACGGTTTATTTAAGAAAGGATCCAAAAAGTACACGCTTTCACGTTGGTCTACAACGCTTCCTCAGACTTCAATGACTACTAACAAATCCTTGCATTTAAATAATGCTCTCAATTAACTAATCAAGTAAATCAATTTATCAACATTTAAAGACAAACTACATTCATCATAGCTTTCAACAATTCATATTAAGACAAGCATTTCATATGAATAAAAGCATAAAATAGATAATAATCTGCTATATAAAACAAATATATAGTTAATATACTTGTTTATAAAATATCATAAATAAAATATAACATGATAATCACAATAACCATAAACAATGTTGTTCAATAAATAATGTACATGTTGATAATACTAAATGTCGTTATAAAATATTAATATATATAACAAATATACATCTCAAAAGAAATATATGTGTCAATATGATCAGTGGTGTGATCTAAAACATGAACACCTAACTAATGACTATAAGGTCTAGCTGCCAGAAAAGGTTTGAGTGACACTTTGTCATTCAAGCCATACCCTTGATGTGCCTGTAGCCTGATAATCCACCTATTTTCCAGTTCCTCTGTATGGTTTTTAACATTACCCAGCCTGGATGTTTTCCTTAGTAATTCTAACACTAAATCTAAAAATGTGTTTGAGACCATTTTCTACTACATGTTTAGCAAGAGCATTATTGGTATTCTCCTTGTTGATGGCATATAGATGTTCCCCGATTCGTTCTCTCAGAGTCCTATTTGTCTTACCCACATAGAAACATTTGCATACTTGACACTGTGCTAAATAGATCAGATCTCGAGATCTACAATCTGCATATAACCTAGATACATATTCACATCCCATGGTCGGGTTTGTGAATCTATCATCCTTAGAGATATATGTACATTGATTGCATGATCTACATGCAAAAGTGCCTAGTCTCTGAGAAGGCATAGTTCCTGTGTTGGCATTCTCATAACATAGGAGTCTTTTCAGAGACTTCATATTCCTATAGGTTACGCTTGGTCGCACATCAACTAAGTCCCTAATCCTTTCATCTATTAATAATATTTTCCAATTATTTTCGATAACTTTGTGTATTCCTGTTAGTATATGGAATGATCAATCTTTTCCTCTTGTGCTTCCTATTGTTATCTATTCCATCTATTATGCCATTGACATTACTTTCTCCTTTGGAGTTCAGATCTTGTTGTCTTTGAAAAATGGTGTTCCTTTATCAGACCTATGTTTAGTGCAAAAATTAAATGTTTCATGTATCTCTGTTCTGTCATATCCTCTTTTGAGGAAATTTTCCTTTAGCATGTCTTGTTGGTGTTCATATTAATCTTGTCTTGTGGTCAATCTAGAGGCCCTATATGCTTGGCTCTTAATAATATTGGAATAAATATGCCTAGGATGCATACTATCACGATGTAGCAGATTGTTTTTCCAACAGGCCTTCCTGTACATTACTGTATGAATGCCATCATTGCCATTGCTAACTGTAACATCGAGGAATTGCATACTAGTTTGTGAATAAGTATGTTCAAAAAAATAGAAAATTGGTGGTGCTATTAATATAGGTTATCAGATCTCTTAGATCCTCCTCTGTGCCATCCCACACAAAAAACACATCATCTAAAAATCATTATCTATACATGCAACTCTGTACGAATTGTAGGAGGAGTCATTATTTGGCACATTGTGGGTGCTGCGAAGAGCACTTTTGGCTGACATCAAAGAGTAAAACAATACTAATTTCATGAACTTTAATCATCCTTGACTTAGGAATGGGGTCCATTCCTGTCATGGTATTAGAAACCCAAAAGATTTGGAGAAATTAATAAAAGGTAGCTTTGTTGAACCTAGTCTTGGCAATATTGTAGCTTCTTTCACATGTGTGACAGGAATGTGTCTGCTGCTGGATTTCAGCCTCATTTAATTATTTATTATAGAGTTACTACTAAATTTTCAGCATGGTCTAGGACCTTAGTCTGTGGAAGGATCGCAGTAGTGGCAGTATTGTAAATTTGGCTCCAGGATTTGTACATCAGTACTTTTTATAGTTGTACATACCTGCTTAAAGTTGTAATGCAGTTATCTGTTGTCTTAATTTGCGGTGGGATTGCTGTAGTAGCAGTATTGTGAATTCTCCTTTGAGATTTGTGCTTAAGTACTTTTTACAGCCATACATACATGCTTAAATTTGCAATATAGTGCCTTTATGTTTATCTTGTTACTGTTTTTCCCCTGTTCTTTAAGTCTACCTCACCCCCACTGAGGCATTAAGCTAAAGGATTCTGAAATTCTAACCACAGGGCTTGAGCTCCAGTTCAAATTCTTTCCAAAACTCTCTCAGCCTTCTGTTGCTGTAGTTTTGAAAGTCTGTGTCTTTGGCATCCGACTCTCAGGGTAATCAGACTTCCAAAGTTCCTCCCTCCCCTCTTTTATTGCTACTGTCTGTTGAGTAACTTATTTAAGTACAAACTGAATACTATGAAACCACGAAACAAACTTGGAAAATAACAAAAAAGTATGGATACACTCCAAAAAGAATTATTTATTCACAAATAAAGTGCTTTTGTACAGGATAATACCTGTACTTCTTCAGACAAGACAAGACAATACTGAATGCAAGACCTTATATACTCTCCCAGAATGTAAATCTAATGAGCTCTATCACATGGTCAATTAAACATTAATTACATTAAATAAAAGAGCTAGCTTGGAATAATATAAGAAAATACATTGAAAAATATATTTCAAAATACCTCAGAAGTGTACATTAGAAGTATATCGGAAAAGTAGCCACTAACACCTGGTAAAATGTTAAATAACACTTCTAAGACAGAAAAATGAATAAATATTAATAAATTAGATAAGAAATACATAAAAATGGATAGAAATGACTGTTAAAAACATTCTTATGCACCATAAGTATGTTAAAAATTCATATATTTGAATATAAATACCTTGCAAAAATGGTAACATAGATGGATATAGAAAATAAACAATTTAAACTATCGAAAGTTCTGAAAACAATATATATAACCAAGGAAAATGAAGGCCTTTATCTTATAAGGCTCCTCAGTTTAAGTATGCAAGCTATGTAGCACATTTCATTAATCCCTGGGTGTCTAAATGCATCACATCTTAGCTGCCATAACAATTCATTTTCCTTGGTATATATATTGTTTTCAGAATTTTATATAGTTTAAATTGTTTAGTTTGTGCGTCCATCTATGTTACTATTTTTACAAGGTATTTATATTCAAATAGATGAATTTTTAACATCCTTATGGTGCATAAGAATGTATTTAAATTTGTATCAATTTTTAATGTATTTCTTATCTCATTTATTAATATTTATTCATTTTTCAGTCTTATAAGTGTTATTTAACATTTTACCAGGTGTTAGTGGCTACTTTTCCAATATACGTCTAATGTACACTTCTGAGGTATTTTGAAATGTATTTTCTTATATTATTCCAAGCTAGCTCTTAATAGCCTGTATGAAAGCGCTTACTTTAGTTGTGAATAAATAATTATTTTTGGAGTGTATCCAGGTCGTGTTCATACTTTTTTGTTATTTTCCAACTTATTTAAGTACTTTCTCACTCATTATTTTCCATAACTCTATAATGCTAAGGCCCACCCATCAAACCAGTATTGCACTTGAAAAAACCTCTCTTCTACAAATTGTCTCCAGCTTCTTTTCCCAGAGTTCCCATCTGCTAGGTACCCTAGCCACACACTGAGGAGGTCCTGACTTAATCCTGTTCCATCTTCGGAAGATAAGAGATTTATTTTATTATTTTCACTTTAGTTAATTGTTTAGGGTACTACTGCTTTATTTGTTAATTTTGCCTTTAAATCATTCTAAAGGTCCCTAACACATGAAACTGCATTGTCAAGATAGTTTTAAGTTTTGTTATAATATTACACTTGCAAGCAATCTTTCTTGGTGTTATTACATCAAGAGGTTAGCAGTCCCATGTACAGACACAAACATCCAGAAAATAAGTGCCATCTATAAAATTTCCCTAAGAACTGAAACCTGTAACTTAGTGTGGGTAAAACAAAGCCACTGTGTAGAGGCAAGCGAAGAGCAGCTAGTTTGCACATTAAACTATCAACTCTTAGCACAATCTAACCCAGTGTAGTACCAAACCCCAGAGCCCACCCAATGAGACCTCTGTATAACCCAGTCCATGACCTACAGTAGCCCACCCAAACACAGGTCCAGACAACATGGATATGCAATCTCCAAATGTCTCCTTAGCTAGCTTGGTAGACAACGGGCATTGTAAGACAATATAGCAATTGTCTCATGTTCACAGACAGCTACTTAATCCTTCAAAAAGCACAGAGAGATGCACATATACAATTTCACTGGAGGCAAGAATCTTGCATACAAACAAGGTTGTCAAGAACACACACTACATCCAACAATAACATAGACCAACCTATGTTAAGACACTGAAAAGCAATATTCCCATACCCCAAAGTCCTCCTAAGCCTATAATACCTATCCTCAGCAATTTCTAAACCATTCACCAAAAGCAACACCAAACAGCACACATATGCCTTTACCCAGTCGAGTCCCAAGAACAAAGCCCATATGGCAAGCCAACACACTACCCAGGACTCTTTGTCATAAGAGACTCCATTGTGTGACACAGAGATGCCCCACTCACCAGACTGAACAAGGTGAAGATAACAGTTGCTTATCTGGAGCCATGATCCACCAAGGTGCCCATGCATTCAAGTCACTACACCACAGGTACTAATAGTCCATGTGGGCTTTAAAGACCTGAGACATTCATCCCTGGCCTATATGAAGAGACATTGTTGATCTCTCTGAATATGTGCCTTGTATTAAGGAACATTCTACCTTCATCAAGGATGATGCCAAAGTATGAGTAAAAGATGATTTCCTTCAACAACTGGCTTAATTTCTGATGTCTTTCCCGGGGCATTCAATATCGGACAGCATGTGGGGACATGGTTAACAGACCACGTTGCTTTGCAAAGGATGGTGTGCACCTGTCTTCTCTAGGCTTCTGAATATTGGCTAAAACTTTAACTACCCCTTACAGCCTTTTTTAGGCAATGCCAAATTAACAAATCTACTGACATAGCAAATAAAACAAACCCAAAGAAAACCTAAATGTGTTAACTGCTCAATGTTAGACGCCTTAAAAATGAACTCTACACCATACATGCTCTCCTCACTCTGTAGGATATAGAGATCTGTGCCATTATGGAGACATAGTTTAAATCTACAGGAAGTATTCTGGCAGTGCAAGGATTCAGTGCCTTCCACACATTTAGACTGTCAGCTGCATAAACAGGGACAAAAGGTGGAGGGAATCTCGAACTACATTACCAACAAGCATATCTAAAAATTGGTTAAACAGGACGATGCCCTGGAATTTATGCATGTACAAATCAGCATAGCCAAAGTCCCATAACATATCCTCACAAGCTATAGGTCACCCCTATGTCCCTATAATCCCATAGCTCATACCTAGACCTACTGGAGACACTCACCATTAAACCAAATACCCTATTCATGGTAAACTTTACCTTCTACAGACTGGAAAACATACATTGCCAAATATTCACAGGCACAATGAATTCTTGGACTTTACTAACACAAATACCCTTAACCAGATAGTTACACACACACCCAACAGATGTTCAAACATACTGGATCTGGTACTCACTAATATGGGAGACAGCTGCATCTCCCCCAGAGTCATGTCCTCACTGTTGAGGTCAGACCATACACCTGTGTGTGTGTAAGAGAGAGAAAGGGAGATAAACTTAGCTTTTTTGTGCTTGTTTTTGTATGGGAGAGGAGAAGGAAAAAAAAGTGTTAAACAATTAGGCAAAAAAACAAGAGAAGATATAGTGAAAACACACAAAACACATATCCAATGGAGCTTCAGTAGAATGCATCAGACACTGAAGAGCAGCAAAGACTTAGTAATGTAGAGCATTATGGCAGGGAAGTTAGAGCTTCAGAGCCAAGATTGCGAAGTGCCAGTTTTGGATTCAATAACCCAGACGTTGAGGCAGAAAAGACATCATTGGATAGTTTTTTCCTGTAGTGCCACCATAATACTGAATTAGATCTGTTCAGTAGCTGCTTCTGGCCACAAACCCATTCTGGCTACTGCCCTGGAGACTGTTGCTTGATAAGAAAAGCAACCATTCTTTCTTTCAAAATTCAATGCGGTTAAGCAAGAATGCCCTTAATTATCTCATTTTTTGCAGTGACTCCTCACACAAGGATTTAACAACTATCTTACAGTCCAAATGTACTTCTGTAGTTGTCAAGTCATCTGCTAAAACCTTACTCAGAGGATCTAACTGTGCTTTGCCAAGACTTACCAACGAGCAACTTACCAATTACCATCCCCATTGCAATCTTACCCCACCTATCAACAATCCTTGAAAAATGTATCCATTCTCAGCTGATGATACATTTACTTACAAATAGTTTCCTCACCAACACCCAACATGGGTTTTGCCCATTCCACAGCACCACCACAGCACTTATATCCTTCACCAACACTGTCAATAAATATAGGAACCAAGGAAACCTAGTGTCTGCTAGCTTCCTTGATCTGTCCAAAACATTTGATACAGTATCCCAACAGCAAGCTACTTACTATCTTAAAGATGAACAGAACCTGGAATGCTGCTACTGCTAAATGGAATTTGTTAAAGTTGATGAGAAGGTTGTGAGGATTATGCAACTTCTTGACATTCCAACAAAATCTGTAGATGTGTTATGTATACCTGAACTTTATCATATGTTTAAACAGTTGGAAGACCTCATGCTAATTAATACTGTGATCACCAGGCTGATATCCGCTTGAAACCTCCTTACGATCTTACTAACCATTAACACTTTCAGGGCAAAAATCAATGAATAAACTTTTCTCATGAGAGGAAAAAAAGACAGACAATGTCACATTTACCAAGCAATCCAGGAATGGGATTACATACTATACTTACCTTTTAACTGCATTGAAAATCTGGGCAACTGGTTAGTGAGAAAGAAAAGAGAAGGTCAGGAGACTGTCCCTGTAGCTCTCTGTTTTATGATTATGACCTACAGCAAGATTAACCTATGAATAGAGCTACCCTGATACTGGGAACACCATACAGAGTGTGGATGGTCTATGTGCTGCAGTTGCTGAAACAGACCATCACAAACAGCAAAATGCCTAACTAAACAAAAAGTACAGTTGTGTACACTTACCATAAATGTAGATGTTCGAGTGTATTCACTGTTGAAGTCATCACATTTGGGTTACCCTGCCAGGGGTAGCCCTCAGTCGGTCTGAATACTAGAGGCTTAGTATTTCTGCGTCGGTTGTTGTCACTCCAAGACTGACATCAGGTCGTCAGTGGTATAAAATCAGGCAGCCGACGCCATTACATCAGTTTTTCTTGCCCTGTCAGAAGCCCCCAATAGGGAGCTAGATTATCGTGGAAGAACACCACCAGTAGAAAGTAAATACAATTTCCTTGTAAGGAGAGAGACAGAGAGAGAGAGAGAGATAAGGGGGATGGAGGGAAGGAAACCAGGACTGCAACAGTGAATACACTAACATCTACATTTATGGTAAGTATACACAACTGTACTATGTTCTTCGTGTTTCACTTTTTCAGTCAACACATTTGGGTTGATTCCCAAAGCTGAAGAAAGGGGTGGAGACAGTCAAGAGGACTGGGGGCTGGCTAGGATGCCCTGCAAGACTGCGGTGGCAAAACCTGCCCTGGATTTGGAGAAGATAAGCAGGTGGTAATGCTTGGTGATGGCATGAACAGATGTCCATGTTGCAGCCTCAAGGATGTCCCTGGTGGGGACCCCTCTGAGAAAAGCTGGAGAGGTGGAGGTTGCTCTGGTGGAATGTGTCCTGACCCCCTGTGGGAGTGGTTTGCCCGTGCTGTTTGTAGCAGAAATGGATGCAGTGTGCTATTTGGAGATGGATTGTTTGGATATGGCCATGCCCTCTGCTCCTGCAGTGAAGCTGACTCGCAATTGATCAGTTTTTACTAAAAGATTTAGTCCTGTCCAGGTAGAATCTGAGCTGTCTGCACATCTAGAGAGTGTAGAGTCCTTTCCCCCTCATTTTGTGGGTTACGGAAAAAGGTGGGTAAATGAATGGATTGGTTGAGAGCCACACCGGGCACCACTTTAGGCATGAAGGATGTGTTAGTCCTGAGGGAGACCCTGTCTGCATGGAAAATGATGAAGGGCTCTACAGCCATAAGTGATTGTAGCTCTGATACTCTTCTAGCTGAAGTGATGGCCAGAAGCAAGGCTGTCTTCCAAGAGAAAAGTTTTAACTCTGATGAAGCTGCAGGTTCAAAGGGGGGCAGGGTGAGCTTTTCCAACACAAAGTTAAGGTCCAAAGTTGGGGTAGGAGCTCTTCTGGGTGGCCTCAAGTTGTTAGCCCCTCTTAGGAATGGTTTGATGAAAGGGTGTGAGAAAAGAGGTGGCTCTGTGCTGACATGAGCAGAGATGGCTGAGGCATGAATTTTAATAGAAGAGAAGGACAGACCCCTGTGTTGTAGGTCTGCCAGGTGATACAGGATGAGAGATAGGGAGGGCTGTGCCATTCCTGCTCCCTTAGACTGGATGCAGGTGCCAAACCTTTTCCACTTGTCAGCATAAGATTATCTAGTGCTGGGGTGTCTGACCTCACATATAACATCTACAACTTGTTTGCTTAGGCTGGCGACTTGAGGAGAGGTCAGGGAATACGCCAGGCTGCCAGGTTGAGGGTCTGCAATTGGGGATGCATGAATTCACCATTCCTCTGGGTCAGAAGTGTTGGGATCTGAGGTAGGTGCCATGGTGGCAGGGGCGACAGGCTGTGCAGCTGTGGGTACCAATGCTGGCATGGCCAGTCTGGGACAATCAGAATTGCCCTCATTTTTTCCTCCCTTATTTTGAGCAGTACCCTTGAAATGAGTGGTAGAGGGGGAAATGCATAGACAGAGAGGTTTACCCACTAGAAAGATAGAGCATCCACTTTACAGGTCTTGCTGTAAGGTTCCCTGGTGCAGAATTTGCTAAGTTGATTGGAGTGGGAGACAAAGAGGTCAACCTTCGGGGTGCTTACAAGGGTGAAGGTGCTGTGGTCTAGCTGCCACTCGTGTGGGTCTAACAGGTTTCTGCTTAAGTTGTTTGCCAGAGAGTTTAGACAGCCTGGCAGGAATTGTGCTAACATGTGCAGTTGCATGGCTGAGGCCTTGTGCCAAAGGGTCATGGGGAGCCTGCAATGAGGATAACAGAGGGAGTCCTTCCCTGCTTGTTGATGTACCACATCACTGTGGTGTTGTCTGTTTTGATCAGTAGAGGCCCCGGGGAGAGTAGGGGTCTGAAAGTTGTCAGGGCATGCTGAACAGCTAACATCTCTTTTTGGTTGATATGCAGAAGTATTTGATTTGGCCTCCATTAGCCCTGAATGCACCTGCCATCCAGGTGAGCACCCCAGGCATAGTCTGATGCATCTGTTTTGAGGGTCTGGGTGGCGTGGGGTTGTGAGAAGGGAAGTCCCTTGTTATGGTAGCATGCTGCTGCCCACCAAAGAAAATCTTTCTGTAGACAAGGTATCATTGATATAAGAGTTTCCAGGTCTTGAGAGTGCTGACACCAAAGGCTTTTATGTACCATCGTCATTTCCTCATATGCAGTCTGGCATTATGGAATGAGTAGAATGCAAGAGGCCATGAACCCTAGAGCTTGCAGGATATTCCTTGTGGATAACTGGGTTCTAGTGGCTAGTTGAGAGAAGTAGGCTAACAGGTAGGCTTGTTTTTTTGGAGTAAGGAATGCCATCTGGGATGCTGTGTCCAGGCTTGCTCTCAGGAATACAATTTTTTGTGTGGGGACTAGTTTTGATTTCTTTTCATTGACAGGATACTGCAGGGAGGTCAGTAGGTCCTTTACAAATGTCAGGTGTTGTAGCAGCTTTTACTGTCTGCCTGAATCAGGCAGTAGTCTAAGTATGGATAAATTTGAATTTCTTTGTCTGCTAAAAGCAATGGTGGGAGCCAGCCATTTTGTGAAAACTCTGGGAGCAGTAGATAAGCCAAAGGGAAGTGCAGAGAACTGAAAGTGCATTGATCCTGTCCTGAAACATAGGTATTTCCTGCATGACTCCCTGATGGGATGTGTAGGTAGGCCTATTTTAGGTCTAGGGTGGCTAACCAAGCAACCTTGGAAAGCATAGGGAGAAGCTGCTGGAGGGTGAGCATTCTGAATTTTGGTATGACCAGAAAGGTGCCTAGAATGGATAGATCGAGGATGGGGTGCCATGTGCCCTCTTTTCTGGGTACCAGGAAGAGTCTGGAGTAGAAACCTTGGCCTATCTGTTCTGCAGGCACATGCTCCATTGCCCTCATGGAGAGCAAGGAAAGGGCTTACTTTTTTGGCCTCTGCCCACTGGTTTGGGGGAAGATCTGGGAACCCTTTTGGGGTTGGCAGAGTGTGGAAATAAAATATGTATCCCTGGGACACTATGTTGAGGACCCAACGGTTGTTGGTAATGGTGGCCCAGTTGCTTGTGTGGAAGGAGTTTTCCTCCTAGGAAAACAAGCAGGTGGGCAGAGGGAGGGGGTGTAAGTGTAAAGTCACTGTGAGTTCTTATCATAAGGGGTGAACTCCACTGCTTAGATCTCTGCATTCCCTGGGGCTGTTGTCTGGGGGGGGGGGTCTGCTTTCTCTGGGTCTGGGCTGGGCTGGCCTGAAGGGGGCAGGAAAGGACCAGTGCTTGGAGGAGCAATGCCTACTGAACCTCGGTGGCTGGACCTGTAAGAAGTCTTTAACTGTCTGCATAGATTTAGCTTTTTTTCCATCTTTTTTAGGACCTCTTCTGCCTTGGTGCCAAATAAGTGGTCTTTGTTCAAGGGTGCATCCAATAATTTGGATTTGACATGGTCTGGCAAGGTCTGTTCCTTAATCCAAGCATGCCTTCTAAGGACAGAACCAGTGACTGCTGCCCTGCAAGATACTTCTAGGGCATCAAAACTACATTGTAAGGTGTGCCACTTGACTTGCAGAATGCATTAACTCCTGTAATTTTCTGAACAAGCAGGAAAAGAAGATATTTTTTGTTTGAGGAGTTCCATGGCATGTTGCTGATATTTCAGCATGTGGAACTGACAATTTAATGTCTAATAGCAACAGTAGCAGAGGTGAATGCTGTTTACCCCATCTGTCTATTGCTCTGGAATCCCTATCTGAGGGGGTGGGATTCTTAGCTGAAAATGCTTTGATTCCTTTAGGTCCTTGAGAGATGACCTTGGGGTCAACAGTAGGATTTTTGAAAATAAATTTGTGAGTCAGGGACTCTATAATACCGGGCAGGTTTCCTAGAGGCAGGAGGGAGTGTGTCAGGGGTCAGAATGGATTCCATAAAAAACATCATCAACAACATCCAGGATAGGAGGAATGGCCAGAGGTCTGTGCTGTGGAAGATCTAAGAATTCCCTGAGTCTCTCTTTTGACTGAGGGTAGTCTTGACATTCCCATTGGAAATGATCCCTTAAAGTATTTAGGGTTTCCTCCAGAAAAGTCCTTGGGTGGAGAGGCTGAAGAGATGGATTCTTCTGCATCAAAATCCACATAAGCAGAGAGGGGCTGCATATCTTCATATTAAGATGCATCAGAGTCATCGGACTCCAGTTCAGATAAAACTACTGCGGACAAGTCTCTCTTTTGGAAGGGGTAGCCTGGCTGCCCCGAATAAGCATTATACGGTCTTCTGCCATTTTAAGCATTTGAGACTGAGGCAAGGAAGCAGGGGCCTGAGCTTGGGTTGTCATTTTTTTGGGTGCGCTTCATACCTTGGGCCTTAGAAACTTAGTTTTCGAAAATACAAGACACAAATGAAGTCTGTCTGTGTTGAGTACCGGTAGTGCGAACTATTTCCTCAGAAGCCAGTGCCTGCTCAGCGGCTCTGGACCCACCCAAGGTAGAGACATCCGCTGGATCCTTGGTCGTAGAAGAATCTCATGGCATACCGGACTCTGAAAAGGTCACTGTAGCGGCCTGCGAATCCACAGAAGCGGGCATCAGGGGCTGAGAAAGCTCCTCATCGAGGACCGGAGAACTGACAAAGTACAGTTTTGTACCTACCATAAATGTAGATGTCCGATAGATATGCAACTGCAGTCCTGACATATGGGTTGTCCTGCCTCAGGCAGCCCTTCGGTCAGCCAGATTCCAAAGTCTGGGTCCGGCGTCAGCCGATGTCGCCTCCTCCCCAACGTCAGAGCGGCTGGAGTATAAAGGCATCAGCCGACGCCATCTTCTTCAGTGTTTCTTGCCCCAGATGTCAGGTGCCCTCCAATGAAGGCTAAATTTGGTGAATGGATAAACTGATAATATCAGACATGCACAACAGTAATAAACAGATACACCATAACATATATCCCCAGCTGATAGGTGAGGGGAGTAAGGACCCAAAATGGGAACAAAGAGGGGTAGGAGGGAGGGTAAACCTGACTGCAGTTGCATATCTATCGGACATCTACATTTATGGTAGGTACAAAACTGTACTATGTCCTTCAAGTATGCAACTGCAGTCCTGACATATGGGTTGAATACCATAGCTAAGCTGGGGGTGGTAGGACTAAGTAAGAGATGGTGTAGCTAGAAGGCCCTGCAGGACTGCCGAAGCAAAGCCTGCTCGGGATCTGGAGTATAATGGCAGGTTGTAGTGTTTGGTAAATGTATGCACGGATCTCCATGTAGCAGCCTCTAGAATATCTTTTGTAGCCACTCCTCTTAGAAAAGCTGTGGATGTGGCCATAGCTCTGGTGGAGTGTGGTCTAATATTAGCTGGCACACTTTTTCCATGAAAAGAATAACATAATCTGATGCAGTGTCCAATCCATTTTGAGATAGTTTGTTTGGTGACTGCTTTCCCTTGTACTCCAGCAGCATAGGCTACAAACAGTTGGTCAGACTTCCTGGTGGACTTTGTTCTGCCCAAGTAGTATCGTAGTTGTCTGTGAATGTCTAAAGTATGCAGCAACCTTTCCCCTTTATTTTGAGGATTAGGAAAGAAAGTAGGCAGGTGAATTGCTTGGTTTAGAGACACTCTGGATATCACCTTAGGCATGAATGAAGGATTGGTCCTAAGGGAAACTCTGTCCTGATGAAAGATGATAAAGGGAGGAATTGCCATGAGGGCCTGTATCTCCGAGACTCTTCTTGCTGAAGTGACTGCCAACAGGAAAACCGTTTTCCATGAGAGAAATTGCATTTCTGAAGATGCTTCTGGTTCAAAAGGAGGAAGAGTTAATTTTTCCAAGACATAATTGAGGTCCCATGCAGGAATTGGTAGCTTCCTTGGAGGTTTGATATTCTTTATGCCTCTTAGAAGCTGTCTTAGCAAAGGATGCGAGAACACAGGTGGATCACAGTTATAATGTGCTGAGACAGCTGAAGCGTGGATTTTGATGGAAGAGTATGAGAGGCCACTGTGAAACATTTCTGTCAAGTATTCCAATATCTGAGGCATGTTCACCAATGATGCATCCTGTCCCTTGTTGACATTCCAGATGGTGAATCTCTTCCATTTGGCCATATAGGTTTTTCTGGTGGAGGGTCTGCGTGCCTCCAGCAAAATTTCCTGAACTTTTTTGGAGAGTGAGTCATGGAACTCTCCAAGCTGTCAGCTTTAGGGTTTGCAGGTTCTGATGAACAGTCTTGTAACTGTGTTGAGTAAGGAGCAGAGGCCATTGAGGCAAGGGCCACGGTTTGGAGTGAGTTATGCTCAATAGTAGTGGATACCAGTGCTGCCTTGGTCAGACTGGAGCTATCAATATTCCCCTTGGCTGTTCTGCCTTGATCTACAGTAACACCTTGGTGAGCAAAGGTAGAGGAGGGAATGCATAAATTGTTAGAGCATTCCAGCTGAAGGAAAGAGCATCCGTTTTCCAAGCTAGAGGATGGTGTATCCTTGTGCAGAACCTGTCCAGGTGATGATTGAGATGAGATGCGAAGAGGTCTATGTCTGGTCTTCCCCATGCAGATGCTATTTGTGCGAAAATGCGAGGGTGTAGCATCCATTCGTGAGGATCCAAGACATTTCTGCTCAATCTGTCTGCCAGAACATTGTCCTTGCCCGGAACAAACTGGGATTGCAAGTAGATGTTCATTTTCAGGGACTTTTCCTAAAGAATCAATGTTAGTCTGCAGAGGGGGTAGGAATGAGTGTCCCCTTGCTTGTTTATGTACCACATGACAGTGGTGTTGTCTGTTATTAGCAGATGACCTTGTTGAAGAGATTTTCCAAAGGCTTCTATTGCATGTATCACTGCCAACATCTCTTTTTGATTTATGTGCTGATGCATCTCCATTGGAGTCCATTGCCCTTGAATGCATCTGCCGTCCATGTGCGCCCCCCCCATCCAAGGTCTGAGGCGTCTGTTGTAATAGTTTGACTTGTTTGAGGTTTGTTGAAAAGCATGCCTTCGTTTAAGTGACTTGCTTGAGCCCACCACAAAAATTCCTTTTGCAGGCATGGTATGAGTGGTATTATGTCTTCTAGGTTGTGGCTGTGTTGTGACCACAAGCTTTTTAGGTACCATTGCAGCTTTCTCATGTGTAGTCTTGCCAGAGGGATTAGAAGAATGCAAGATGCCATGAACCCGAGGGCCTGCAAGGTCTTCCTTGCGGTCAGGTGGGTTAATTTTGCTAGACCTCTGAAGTAAGCTGTTAAATGCTCTTGTTTCTCCTCTGTGAGGAAAGCCATTTGTAGCGGTGTCCAGTTTTGCTCCTAGAAATATAATCTCTTGGGATGGCAGTAATCTTGATTTTTGAATGTTGACTGTGTATCCCAAAGCCTGCAGCAATTGAATGACGTAATCCAAGTGTCTTATCAAGGTCTGTTTGCTGTCTGCTTGTATTAGGCAGTCGTCCAGGTAAGGGTATATTTGAATCCCTTGGAGTCTGCAATGTGCCACTACTGATGCCAGGCATTTCGTGAATACTCTGGGTGCAGTAGATAAGCCAAACGGCAATGCTGAGAATTGATAGTGCTCTGTTCCTGCAAGAAATCTGAGGTATCTTCTGCAACTGTGTCTGATAGGGACATGCAGGGACGCCTCTTTGAGGTCCAGAGTAACCAGCCAAGACCCCTTGCCCAGCATGGGAAGAAGTTGCTGTAACGTCAGCATCTTAAATTTTGGCACCATGAGAAAAGTATTTAGAACGGACAAGTCCAATATAGGCCTCCATTGTTTTTCTTTTCTTGGAACAAGGAACAGTCTTGAATAAAATCCCTGGCCTTGTTCCTGAGGAGGAACCTTCTCTATTGCTTTTATTTGTAATAGCTTTGAGACTTCTATGAGTGCCTCTGCCCTTTGATTTTGTGGCAGGTTTGGCATGCCTTGTCCTGTTGGTAAGGTATGGAAGTGGAACCTGTAACCTCTGTCTATTATGTCCAGAATCCAATTGTCCTTTGTTATAATGTGCCAGTTTTTTGAGAACAGAGATAATTTTCCGCCTATAGGTGCTTCTCTTTGAGCCTTGGTAGGCGGAGTGAAAGGTAAGTCATTGTGATTGTCCCTGTGGTGCAGGTGTACTACTGTGCCATTTCTTTGATTTTGTGGTTGCCATTGGCGTCCCCTGTAGGAGCCTCTGTATTGCCCTCTACCTCGTGCACGCCTGTTCTTTCCCCTGTGAGACTTGTCAGAGTCTGGAAAGGACCAATTCTTTGAACCTTGGGGGCTGAACTTGGAGGAAATCCTTTACTGTTTGAACTGATTTTGCCTTCTCTTCAATAGATTTCAACACATCCTGAGCATTAGCTCCAAAATGCTTCTGTTTATCCAGAGGTGCATCCAGGAGCTTAACTTTAACATGATCTGGCAGCGGCTGATCCTTCAACCAAGCATGTCTACGGATAACAGCCCCTGTCATAGTTGCCCTACATGAAACCTCCAATGCATCATAACCACACTGTAGAAAATGATTACTAACCTGCTGTGTATTATGAACCAAATCCTGCAATGCCTTTCTATCTATAGGCTCAGGAGAGGCTATCTTTTTCTGCAAATCATCCAGTAAATAATCCTGGTACTGAAACATATGAAAAAGGCAGTTAAGAGACCTCATGGCAAGGGTGGTAGAGGTATAGACTTTTTTACCCCATCTCTCCAGGGACCTTGCTTCCCTGTCAGCTGGCAGTGGGTTCCTGGCTGAGGAGGTAGCCACTCCTTTGGGGCCCTGTGAAATAGTTTCTAGATCCACAGAGTGGGCCTTAAAGAGATGCTTGTGAGTGTCAGGGACCCTGTAATATCGGTCTGGCTTAACAGGAGCAGGAGGGAGAGAATCAGGGGAAGCACTGGAGTCGGAGAAAACACTGTCCAGGACATCCAAAACTGGCGGAATAGCTAAAGGTCTGTGCTGGGGTAACTAAGGAAGGTACGTAGCCTTTTCCTGGAATCAGAAAATTCCTGACCCTGCCACTTAAAATGCTCCCTCATGGAGTGGATGACTTCACCGAATGAAAAATCCTCTGGAGGGGAGGCAGAGGGAATAGATTCCTCAGCATCAGAGTCCTCATAGGCCTGGAAGGATTCTTCTTGGGTTTCTGAATGCTCTGAATCCCCAGAGGCTTCATCTGAAGAGAGGTTGTCTGCCTGCTCAGTTCTAGGCCTTTTTTCTGCAGGCGGCTGAGAACCTCTGTCTGGGTGAGGCTGAGACCCCCTAATAAGAGAAATAAGATCTGCAGCCAGAGACATGATTTGTTTGTCAGAAGAAGGAGCCTGAGAAGCAGGCTTGGGATGGGCCTTGGCCTGGCTGGCGGCCTTAGCACGTGCAAAGGCCTTGACTGACATGGATACAGGAGGCCTAGCTGCCCCACGTGCAGGGGTAACTTTGTCCACTGGAATGGTGTCGGGTAGATCCAGAACTTTGGTTTCCGGAGGAAAATCAACAACCGGCACCGGAGTAGCCTCCGAGACCGAGGGATGAGTTAACGTGGTGTCGTCGGCCTGGAGCAGTTGAATTACCGCTTCCGAAGGGACCGAAGCACTCGCGGAGGGCTTAGGCGTTAGATCGGTGGAAGACGCGGGCCGAGGATGTCGGTCCCGGTCCTTTCGTTTTTTGGTAGTTTGTGCTGTCGGTTGTTCCGACGACGTGTTGTAAGCGTAAGATTCGCCAAAAAAGTCTTCGGCAAACTCTGCCCGGTGCCTGAGAGTGCGCTTATTAAAGTAAACACAGGCAGCACAGGCCGAGACTTCGTGGTCTGGGCCCAGGCAAGGGAGGCAGTAAGAATGAAAGTCCATATGAGGTATTTGTTTACCACAAGACAAACAATTAACTTTCTCAATTTGTTCTGACATCGGCTGAGGCAAGAAAAAATGTTCCCCAATGGGGTACTTAGCTTTTAGATGACTTCAGTACTGAAAACACAGGAGCTGACCGACCGGCACTTGCGAACTGCTTCTGCTTCGGGCACTGCGTGGCAAGAAAGACTGAAGAAGATGGCGTCGGCTGATGCCTTTATACTCCAGCCGCTCTGACGTCGGGGAGGAGGCGACATCGGCCGACACCGGACCCAGACTTTGGAATCTGGCCGACCGAAAGGCTGCCTGAGGCAGGACAACCCATATGTCAGGACTGCAGTTGCATTCTTGAAGGACATCTAGCTTAACAGAAGCATCGTCGGCAGTTTTGCACCTGTGCAGTCTGTCTCTGTCTTTATCCTGTTTTTTTCAGAAGATCGGTAGTCGGATGGTTTACTGAAGCCATATCGGAATTTGAGGACTGAGAGTGAAAATATCTAGCTACAATAAGGGACCGACGATGTATAGTTCTAGCATTGAACAAAGCACAAAAGCGAAAGCGGGGGACGTTGTGGTCTGGGCCTAAACCGGTGACACATTAAGAATGGAAGTCTCGGTGTGGTATTTGCTTTTCACAGGCGAGACAATTGTTAACTTTTTCTGACATCGGTTAGAGCAAGAAAAAAAGATCCCCAATGGGGTACTTAGCTTTAGAAAATTTCAACTTCAATTTGGTAATGAAAACTCAGGTAGCAGCCAACCGGCACTCGTGCGAACTGCTTCTGCTTTGGGCTCCTCGGCAAGAGACTGATGTAATGGTGTCGGCTGCCTGATTTTATATCATTGACAACCTGACGTCAGTCCTGGAGCGACACCAACCGATGCAGAAATACTAAGCCTCTGATATTCGGGCCGACTGAGGGCTACCCCTGGTAGGATAACCCAAATGTGAGGACTGCAACTGTGAATCACGAAGAACATCAGCTTATGTAGGCTTTACACAGTGCTAAAAAGTGTGTGTGTGAGAGGACTATTGTTAACTGTGAAATGCATCATGCTAACAGGCACCTAGAACCACTTTCACTACAAAATTCAAGCATCTAATTTCTCATCTTAATATGCACAAATACCCTTGCAGCAGAGACAATGATTAATGTTCTTATACTCCTAGTTAACCTTTCCTACAATACTACCACTACGACTTTGTAGTCCTATGGTACAGCTCTCAACTATTACTGACTTTGCTGACTGTTCTTAATGATTGCCAACACTAAAGAATGACAGATGTTTGAATTTCAGACTTTGTCTTTTAGAAAATGCATGGTAATGCAGTACATGAGATTACAGCAATCTGTTATTTAAATAACAGCAAAAGTTAAAATCTCTCTCTGAATAATGGCCTTACCTCTCATTACTTTCTGGCTTTGTTTCTATTTCTTGAGCTATCTGGTTGTGAAGCATGCCTATGGTTCAGTTTAGATATTATGAATAAGTAACCAAATGCAAACAGAGTAGTTAATATTTAACTATGTAGGTAGTGAATGTTCTTAATAATTTTTAACTGTCATGCTGCTCTATTTACACCTAACTGCCTTCTGCCAAAATAATTATGTCAAATGCTCCAACCCAATAGTTTAACTCAATGTATTGTAAAGTCATATGCAGCATCCTAACTACACGTACTGCTTACAAAACTATCATAAAAGAGTGATGGTATATGTTTGCATTCTGTAGCTCTAAACAGTGCTGTTTATAAATACAGCACTCTTAATAAATCTTGAACTTTGCGTTTTTATGCCTGGGCTGTGCCAGAAAAGTGTCCTTGGAACCATACCTAGCAACCTCTTAATACAAGAAATCTGGCCAAAGGCCAAAAAATAGAGATAGATTTTAAATATTGTTTTTATAAACGTAGAAAAATTGCTAAAACAACAGGATTTGTGCTAACATGGATTTGCTGAAGGGTATGAAGTCTAAAACTCAAATGTATGCCATTTGGTAACTGCAATCCTCAAGTGATTTAACAGAAAACAATACAAGGAAAGTACAGTTTTGTACCTACCATAAATGTAGATGTCCGAACAGGATAGCATCTGCAGTCCTTACAAATGGGTTGTCCTGTCGTCAGGCAGCCCATCGGTCGGCCGGATTCCAAAGTCTGGGTCTGGCCTCGGCTGGTGTCGCACTTCACCCGTCATCACTGCTCGTCTTCGGGTATAAAGGCATCAGCCGACGCCATTTTCCTCAGTGTTTCTTGCCCCAGATGCCAGTTGCCTTCTTGGATAGCTAAATTTTTGGATAAATGCCAATGTTTCCAAAAAGGTAGAAGGCAAACACAAAAAATAAGCATGTATGTACATATATACAAACAAATACACCATAAGAAATCCCCCCCAGCTAGCTATTAGGTGGGCAAATACCCTAGGAATACCACAGAGGGGAAGGAGGGTGGGTAATCCTGACTGCAGATGCTATCCTGTTCGGACATCTACATTTATGGTAGGTACAAAACTGTACTATGTCCTTCAAGGATGCATCTGCAGTCCTTACAAATGGGTAGAATACCATAGCCAAACTAGGGAGGAGGAAAAAGAAGTTATGGTGTAGTTAGGATCCCTTGCAAAACAGCAGTGGCAAACCCTGCTCGGGATCTAGAGTATAGAGGTAAGTTATAATGCTTGGCAAATGTATGCACGGAGGTCCAAGTAGCAGCCTCTATAATGTCCTTGGTAGCCACTCCTCGTAGGAAAGCTGTGGTAGTGGCTGTAGCCCTTGTAGAATGAGGCCTTATGTTCTGTGGAATTTGCTTTCCATGGTAGGAGTAACAGAATCTTATGCAATTTCCTATCCATTTGGAGATTGTCTGCTTGGAAATTGCTTTTCCTTCCCGTCCTGTTGCATATGCTACCAGAAGCTGGTCAGTTTTTCTATTGCCCTTGGTTCTGTCCAGGTAGTAGCGCAACTGTCTATGTACATCCAAGGTATGCAGTAGTCTTTCCCCCCTGTTCTGTGGATTGGGGAAGAAGGTAGGTAGGTGGATTGCCTGGTTTAGAGACACTCTGGATACCACCTTAGGCATAAATATAGGATTAGTTCTCATGGACACTCTATCTTGATGGAAGATTAGGAAGGGTTGTACTGCCATTAAAGCCTGTAGTTCCGAAACCCTTCTTGCTGAAGTAATTGCCAGGAGGAAAGCAGTTTTCCAGGATAGGTGTTGAAGATCTGCTGTTGCTGCTGGTTCGAAAGGGGGGAGTGTCAGTTTTTCTAGCACAAAGTTCAAGTCCCATGCTGGCAATGGTGGTTTCCTAGGAGGTTTTACATTCTTAATTCCTCTCAGAAACTGCCTGAGTAGAGGATGTGAGAAGACAGGAGGATCGAAGCTGTATTCTGCAGAGATAGCTGATGCATGTATCTTGATGGAGGAGTAGGACAGGCCTGAATGGAGAAGCTCTGCCAAATACTCCAGGATGTTGGTAATATCTACCTTTGACACATCTTTCCCTCTTTCAGTACTCCAAATGAGAAATCCTTTCCATTTTCCCGCATTGTTCCTTCTTGTTGAAGGTCTGCGGGCTTCAAGGATAATGTCTTTAACCCTTTGGGATAAATCTGGGTTAGATGCTCTTAAGTAATGTTCCAGGCAGTCAGTTGCAGAGTTTTCAGGTTTGGATGCAGGATGTTGTAGTCGCTCTGAGTTAACATCAAAGGAATCAGGGGTAGTGTCCACGTTCCCCCCCGAGACATGCTCTTCAGTAGTGGATACCAATGTTGTCTTGGCCAGTTTGGAGCTATCAGAATTATCCTTGGACGTTCCTCTTTGATTTTCAGTAGTACCTTGTGCATCAAAAGAAGAGGTGGAAATGCATATGCTGTCAGGCCTTTCCAACTGAAGGATAGAGAGTCCACCTTCCAAACAAGCGGGTGGTATGTCCTTGTGCAGAATTTCTTGAGCTGGTGATTAAGTGGGGATGCGAATAGGTCTATTTGTGGCATTCCACATTTCTTTGTGATGGCCTTGAAGATGTCCGGGTGTAGCATCCATTCGTGAGCATTCGAAGTAGTTCTGCTTAACATGTCTGCTAGAATGTTTTCTTTTCCCAGTACAAATATTGCCTGTAACTGAATGTTGTAACTCAGAGCCATATTCCATACATCCAGTGCCATTCGGCATAGGGGGTATGAATGAGTGCCTCCCTGTTTGTTGATGTACCACATGACTGTGGTGTTGTCTGTCCTTATCATCAATTGGCCTTCTTTGAGAAATGGTCTGAAATTCTGGATTGCCAGTTTTACTGCCGGCATTTCTTTTTGATTTATGTGCAGGTGCAGCTGTTCTGGAGTCCATAAGCCTTGAATGCACTTGTCCAGCATGTGGGCCCCCCAACCGAGGTCTGAGGCGTCCGTTGTGATGGTTTGGCTTGGTTGAATGCTGTGGAAGGACAAACCTGGGTTTGACTGGCATGCCTGAGCCCACCATAGGAATTCTTGTTTCAGGCATGGGATTAGTGGTATTTCGGTTTCTAAGCTGTGCCTGTGTTGAGACCATAAATTCTTTAAGTACCACTGTAGCTTTCTCATATGCAGTCTGGCATGGGGGACTAGGATTATGCAGGATGCCATGAAGCCCAAGGCCTGCAGTACTTTTCTTGCTGTTAGTTTGTTCTGCTTTGTTAATGCCAAGAAATAAAGAGGAAGTTGTTCTTGTTTTTCTGCAGTTAGGAATGCCATCTGTTTTACTGTGTCCAATTCTGCACCCAAGAATGTCATTGTTTGGGATGGTATCAGTCTTGACTTTTTTAAATTGACTGTGTATCCCAGGGCTTGTAGTAAGCAAATGACTCTTTGTAAATCTTGTGTCAGCTTGTTTTTGTTGTCCGCTTGTATCAGGCAGTCGTCCAGGTATGGATAAATTTGGATTCCCTGAATCCTGCAGTGAGCGATTACTGATGCCAGGCATTTCGTGAACACTCTGGGCGCAGTAGATAAGCCAAAGGGCAATGCTGAAAATTGATAATGCTCTGATCCTGCAAGAAATCTGAGGTATTTTCTGCAAATTGGTCGTATGGGGACGTGCAGGTATGCCTCCTTGAGATCTAGAGTTACCAGCCAATACTCCTTGCCCAGCATGGGAAGAAGTTGCTGTAGGGTCAGCATTTTGAATTTTGGAACAATGATGAATGTATTTAAAGCGGACAAGTTGAGAATAGGCCTCCAACTTTTCTCTTTTCTTGGTACCAGGAAGAGTCTGGAGTAAAATCCCTTGCCTTGTTCTGTAGGTGGTACCCTTTCCACAGCTCTCATCTTTGCTAATTGAGCTATTTGTTTTAGAGCTTCTGTCTTTTGATTTGGTGGTAGGTTTGGCATTCCTCTTTTTAATGGTAAAGTGTGGAAATGAAACCTGTAGCCTTGGTCTATGGTTTGCAAAATCCACTTGTCTCTTGTGATATAGTGCCAGTTTTTTGAAAATAAGGCTAACTTTCCGCCTAAGGGTGCTGCTATTTGTTCCCTGGTAGGCGGTGTCAGAGCCAAGTCACTGTGATTGTCCTGTTGCAGTGGTGGTGGCTGTATTTGTGCCTCTTTGGTTATTGCCTTGCCACTGGCGTCCCCTGTAGGCACCTCCTCTGGATTGATTTCTGCCTCTTGAATGCCTATTCCTGCCTCTCTGAGCTTTAGAGGAGTCTGGAAAGGACCAATTTTTGGAAGGCCAGTTCCTGCTAAACCTTGGTAGCTGAACCTGTAAGAAATCTTTCACTGTTTGTACAGATTTTGCCTTCTCTTCCATTTTCTTCATTACCTGTTGGGCAGGAGAACCAAACAGACTAACCTTATCCATAGGAGCATCTAATAGCTTTGCTTTTACATGGTCCGGCAAGACCTGTTCTTTCAACCATGCATGCCTTCTTATAACTGTGCCAGTCATGGCTGATCTAAATGAAGCCTCCAGTGCATCATAGCCACATTTTAAGGAATGGTTACTAACCTGCTGAATGTTATTCACCATTTCTAGAACATATTTCTTATCTAAGGAATCATCAGAGGACAGTTTCTTAGTTAACTGATCAAGCATAAACTCTTGGTATTGGATCATATGAAACTGACAGTTCAAAGCTCTAGCAGAGAGTAGCAGAGGTGTATACTTTTTTACCCCATCTCTCTAAGGACCTGGATTCCCTTTCAGAAGGGAGAGGGTTTTTCGCTGAGGTCGAAGCTACTGCCTTAGGCCCCTGGGAGATAGTCTCAGGATCTGCAAAAGGAGCCTTGTATAAGTGGTGATGAGTGTCCGGGACCCTGTAAAACCTGTCGGGCTTAGCAGGGGCTGGAGGTAAAGTATCAGGAGCAGTGCAAGCATCATTAAATGCATCATCCACAACAGGAAGAACTGGAGGTATAGCTAAAGGCCTATGTTATGTAAGTGTAAAAAGGTCCCAAGCCTTTTTCTTGAATCTGAGAAATCTTGTCCCTGCCATTGGAATTGCTCTCTCATGGCATGTAAGGTTTCCCCAAAGGAAAATTCCTCTGGTGGAGAGGCAGAAGGAATCGATTCTTCAGCATCAGAATCTTCATAAGTAGAAAAAGGAGCCTCTGGATGATCTGTATTGTCTGTATCATCAGAAGAGTCATCTGAGGACACTGGCTCAGGGGGCTCTGCTCTAGGTCTCTTTTCTGGAGGTTGAGAGACTCTGTCTGGGTGAGATTGGGATCCCCTTATTAAAGAGATGAGATCCTCTGCCAGAGTAAGCATTTGGGAACTGGAACTGGGCCTGTGAGAGGGGGGCTTAACAGGCACAAACTTGGAAGTTTTGGCTGCTTTGGCCCTGGCAAAGGCCTTTATAGACATGGCTGCAGGAGGCCTAGCAGCACCACGTGCTGGAGTAGAGACATCCAAAGGGATGGTGTCCGATAATTCCTGTGAAACCACGGTAGTAGGCAAAACTTCAGAGGCCGACTCAACTAGGGTCGAAGGGGCCTCGGTAGTAGTCATGGATTCGGCTGAAGATTGAACCGTTTGCTCGGTTTCGGCTGAAACAGAGACACTCGCGGTTTGCTTAACCGTGGTTTCGGCCAAAACCGCGGACCGCGAGTGTCGGTCCTTTTCTTTGCGTTTCTTAATCATTTGAGTAGTCGGAGGATCCGACGGCATTATGTACGCAAAATCTGAGCCGAAAAACTGCTCAGCAAACTCCGACCGACGCCTAAGCGTTCGTCGGTTGAAAGAAGCACAGGCTAAACAAGCTGCTACGTCGTGGTCTGGGCCTAAACAAGGTAAGCAGTAAGAGTGGAAATCTTTATGAGGTATTTGTTTCCCACAAGTTAAACAGTTATTCACTTTTTCTGACATCGGCTGAGGCAAGAAAGAGTCCCCAACGGGGTACTTAGCTTTTAGAAGTCTTCGAAGTAGTATTCGGTAGTAGAAATCTCTGGATCTGACCGACCGGCACTTGCGAACAGCTTCTGTTTCGGGCGCCACGCTGCAAGAAAGACTGGGGAAAATGGCGTCGGCTGATGCCTTTATACCCGAAGACCAGCAGTGATGACGTCGGGTGAAGTGCGACACCAGCCGAGGCCAGACCCAGACTTTGGAATCCGGCCGACCGAAGGGCTGCCTGACGACAGGACAACCCATTTGTAAGGACTGCAGATGCATCCTTGAAGGACATCAGGCTGAAAATCTAGACAGCTGAGAAGTATGCTTGAAACAACCGCTGAAATAATGTGCTGTGTATGTTGTACTGCTTTGTGATTCTATACATTGTGGTCTTGTGCCTGGGTGCTTACATTATGTCTGAAAATGACCCTTGGACAAGTACACCTTTCTAGTAAATAAGTATACAGTGCCCAAGAATTCTGTCCCATTTTATTGGGTCAGTTCCCTTATGGTTGGGCATGAAACAGCTAAGTGGATAGCAAAGACATGAGAACATGAATTTGCATTAATTAAATCAATATTATGCTAGTTAGCCTACTATATGATTATTAAGTCTTTATGGGTGTGCCTTTTTTGAAGGTTGGGCGTCGGGCTGGCAACTCGGCACTATAAAAATCCACTGCCAATCATTAGCAGATCAGAGTTCTGCTCTGGCGACACCTAACCCGGAAAAGCCGAAAGTCATTACTATATATATATATATATATATATATATATATATATATATATATATATACACACACACACAAATATACATATATACATATATATATATATATATATATATATATATATATACACACACAAATATACTCATATATATATACATATACACACACACAAATATACTCATATATATATATATATATATACACAAATATACTATATATATATATATATATATATATATATATATACACACACACACAGACACAAATATACTTATATATATATATACATACACATGCATATAAGGAATGCTGGTGGGATGCTGCACAGAGGCAGTGTGAAAATCGAACATCTACCATTACTGTTAAGAAGGACTTGTGCAACTATATTATGTTCATCATTCACACTGTGTCAGTGGCATATGGATAGATTTTCAAAGCTTACCCTACCTGGGAAGAGGGAGGATAAGGATCCAGGAGAACCTGCAGAATGGACCTTGTAAAGCCTGCTCTGGAACCTAAGAATCTAGTCTGTAGTGCTTTACAAAGATATAAACAGAGGACCAGGTTGCTTCCTCTTGAATTATTTTATAGTGTACTCCTTTGCAATATGCCACCAAACAGACTAAGACTCTGGTAGAATGTGCCTTAACCTTGCCTGGAATAGATTTACCATGGTAGGGGTGAAAAAACACAATGGCAGAGCACAACCAACAAGCAATCATTTGCTTAGAAACAGGCTGACCGTTCTTAGCCCCAGTAAAGGAAATAAAATATTTGTTCAGTCTTCCTGATGGGCTTAGTTCTGTCAAGTTAGTACTCGTGTTGCCAATGCACATCCAACACATGCAGAATACTCTCTTCCTTGTTTTCAGGTTCCAGAAAGAAAACGTGGAGACTGATGGCTTTGGTCATTCTTTATGAATCTTCCGAAGTACCTTGAGCACCACTGAAAAGGGTGGAAATGCAGAAAGGAACGAGAATGTTTCTGTCCTCCAAGCATGCCTGCAAGGATATTTTGAAATGAATTTTTTTACCTGTCTGTTTTGAAAAGATGTGGACAGATCTACTGTTGCTCACATCTGGCCAAATACTGGAAGACCTTTGTTCTGAGTTTCCACTCATGAGGGTCCATTTAAGATCTGCTTAATCTGCTACTATGTTTTGCACTAATGGGAAGTATGAGGCCTAAAGTGACTGAAAATTATGAAAGGCTGGCTCCCAGGCCATCCATCACTGCCAACCAACAAAGATGGTACGACCTTGAACCCTTTGTTTAGGTAATGCATAACTGTGTTTTCTGTGACCACTAAAAGGGGACCTGGAGACTGCAAGTGCTGAATAACTTTTAAAGCCTGAATCACTGTAACATCTGACATTTTATGTACTTTTTAGTGTCCGAAAAAAAAAACATTTACCTTGCACTTGAACTCCACTGGACACTGCTCCCCATGCAAAATCAAACAAGGTCATCTGGACTGAATGGAGTCTGGCAGGAGAAGGGAAGGCCTAGATTAAGAAACATCTGCTCATTCCTGTGCCACTTCTCTCCTTAGAGTTTGACATCTGCCCATAAACATTTATTTAACTTTACATTTTCAGAGAAGCAGATTATATTTTATTAACAGTAGTAATGCACGATAGCTACAATTTATTACATAAAACAGGAAGTTTATGTTGCGCTTTGTTCAGTTTCGCTTTCTTCTTCTTTGCCCATGTTGTCACTGTGCATACAACTCTTGGAATTATGCCATGTAGGGTGTTAGCCAGGATTCTGAACAAAGCAGCAATGCATCCTGGACAAACATTATCAAGGTTATGATTTCAGATGTGAAAACATGTATATTGTGATTCCAGTGCTACATCTAATATAGTCAACAGTCAATTATCAAAGTCAGTTTACTCATGATATCCTATTAACAATACACCTTTACAGGAAGTACATGTCTTCTGTAGATGTGTTTAGCACAGAAATATAGCAGCCTGTATAAATACAAATGCAGGAACTACAGCAAATATATGTACTAAGTTCATACATTGCCTCCACCAACCATGTGGGGCAGGCTGCAGCTCTAAGAATATTTAAAAAGGCTGCCAATAATAACAAAATATACAATTTCTGTACCAGGAAAGTACAGTTTTGTACACTTACCATAAATGTAGATGTTCGAGTGTATTCACTGTTGCAGTCATTACATTTGGGTAATCTACTGGCAGGTTGCCCTCAGTCGGCCTGATTAACAAAGTCTTGGGTCCTACGTCGGTTGCTGTCCTTTCTTCCATGATGTCAGGTCATCAGGGGTATAAAACATGCAGCCGACTCCATTTTCATCAGTTTTTCTTGCCCCAGATGGGGAGCAAAAAAAAAAAAAAAAAATATATATATATATATATATATATATATATATATATATATATATATACACATGTAATTTAGAATACAAAAAATATACCTCTAAATAAAAGCAAACACACCAAAAAGGCTTTTGAGCATAGCAAAAGAAAGAAGAGGTATAGTAAGTAAAAAATAGGGGGCTGGCGGGTGGGTAACCAGGACTGCAACAGTGAATACACTCTAACATCTACATTTATGGTAAGTGTACACAACTGTACTATGTTCTTCATGTTTCACTGTTGCAGTCATTACATTTAGGTAGAATCCCAAAGCTACGGTTGGGAGGATGGAATTATAAAGCATTAGGAGCAGCTATAAGGCCCTGCAGGACAGCAGTGGCAAAGCCTGCTCTGGATTTAGAGAAGAGAGGTAAATGGTAATGTTTGGTGAACGTATTAACTGAGCTCCAGGTAGCAGCTTCTAGAATGTCTCTGGTAGGAACCCCTCTGAGAAAAGCTGCAGACGTAGATGCAGCCCTGGTGGAATGGGATCTGATCCCCTTGGGGACAGGTTTACCATGGTGCATGTAGCAGAAACGAATACAATGGCTTATCCATTTTGAAATAGTCTGCTTTGAAATAGCCATTCCCTCTGCCCCTGCAGCAAATGCCACCAGTAATTGTTCAGATTTTCTTAAAGATTTTGTCTCGTTTAAGTAGAATCTTAGTTGTCTGCACATCCAATGAATGCAGAATCCGCTTGCCCTTGTTCTGTGGATTTGGGAAAAAGATTGGCAGATGAATGGTCTGATTAAGAGCCACACTAGATACCACTTTAGGCATAAAGCATGGACTGGTCCTTAGAGCCACCGTGTCCGGGTAAAAGATAATAAAAGGCTTCACTGCCATGAGAGCCTGTAGTTCTGAAATCCTTCTAGCTGAAGTGACTGCTAAAAGAAAAGCTGTCTTCCAAGAGATACATTTTATGTCTGCAGTAGCAGCTGGTTCAAAAGGAGGTAGGGTGAGTTTTTCCAACACAAAATTGAGGTCCCATGCAGGAGTTGGTGCTCTCCTGGGAGGTCTCAAATTCTTGGCCCCTCTGAGGTACTGCTTTAGCAGGGGATGAGAAAAGAGAGGAGGCTCTGTGTTGTAATGAGCTGAAATGGCAGAGGCATGGATTTTTATGGAAGAAAATGATAGGCCCTTGTGAAGCATCTCAGTTAAATATTGCAGAATCTGAGGAATACTGGGCATTGCTGTGTTTATTCCTTGTGCTTGGGTTCCAGGCACAGAATATTTTCCATTTATCAGCATAAGATTTTCTAGTACTAGGCCTTCTAGACTCCAAAATGACATCCATCACAGGTTTGCTGGGAGATGTAACTGGTGAAATTAGTTGATTAACCATGCTGCAAGACTCAGAGTTTGAAGCGGAGTGTGCAGAATTTGATAGTTCTGCTGAGACAGTAGATAAGCTGTCTGAGGCAGGTACCACGGAGGAAGGTGTGACAAACTGCATATGAGTAGGTACCAGTGTTGGCGAGGCCAGTCTGGAGCAATCAGAATCATTTTTGTTTTTTCCTGTCTGACTTTTAGTAAGACCTTGGAGAGCAGAGGCAGAGGGGGAAAGGCATAGACTGATAGGTTTTGCCAGCTGAAGGATACAGCATCCACTTTCCAAGCTTTTTTGTGATGAATTCTTGTGCAGAATTTGTCCAACTGATAGTTTTGGGTTGAGGCAAAAAGATCTATCTCTGGGCTCCACCATTTGCATGTCAACATGCTGAACATTTGTGGATCCAGTTTTCCATTCGTGTGGGTCCATAAGATTTCTGCTTAGTTCGTCTGCCAAGTATTTTGCTTTCCTGGCAGGAATTGAGCTTGTAGATGTATTTGGTAAGTCAAATCAGAGTCTGCAAAGGGGGTAGGAATGGGTACCCGCCAGTTTGTTTATGTACCACAGGACTGTGGTGTTGTCCGTCTATCAGTAGTTGCCATGGATGAAGATAGTCCTTGAAGGCTGTCAGAGCATTCTGTACAGCTAGCATCTTTTTCTGGTTGATATGCAGGTGTATTTGATTTGGGCTCCATTTGCCCTGAATGCATCTCCCTGCCAGATGCACCCCCCAAGCATAATCTGATGCGTCTGTAGTCAGGGTTTGGGTGGCAGGGGGTGGAATGAATGACAGTCCCTTGTTTTGGTGACAGGCCTCTGCCCATCATAGGAACTCTTGCTGCAGGCAAGGAATGATAGGAATCATTGTTTCCAGGCTGTAACAATGTTGACCCCATAAGCTTTTTAAGTACCACTGAAGTTTCCTTATATGCAGTCTTGTATACAGAATTAGTAGAATGCAGGAAGCCATGAACCCCAAGGCCTGCAGAATTTGTCTTGCAGATAGCTGGGTTTTTGTAGCCACTTGTTTGAAGTAAGTCATCAATTGAATTTGTTTTTCTGGCGTGAAGTAAATCATCTGGGCAGTTGTACTCAAGCTTGCACCCAGGAATGTAATTATTTGAGAGGGTACCAGTTGTGATTTCTTTTCATGTATGGTGTGTATCCTAGGCAAGTTAGAAGCCTTTATTACAAACGCCAGATGCTGTAGAAGTGTGTCCTTGTTTTCTGCCTGAATTAGACAATCGTCCAGGTAAGGATAAATTTGAATGTTTCTTTGTCTGCAAAATGCAATTACTGGTGCCAGGCACTTTGTGAAGACCCTGGGCGCAGTATATAAGCCAAAGGGCAGTGCAGAGAACTGGTAATGCAAATAGCCTGCTTTGAAGCTGAAGTATCTTCTGCAAGATTCCCTGATTGGGATATGCAGGTAAGCCTCTTTTAAGCCTAGAGTTACCAACCAGGCATCCTTGCCTAGCATAGGCAGTAACTGTTGTAAAGTCAGCATCTTGAATTTTGGAATGTCCAGAAATGTATTTAGAATGGATATGTCCAGAATTGGACGCCATGATTTGTCTTTTCTGGGTACCAGGAAAAGTCATGAATAAACACCTTGTCCCTTTTCCTTTTCTGGTACTGGTTGAATAGCCCCCATATTCATGAGGGACATAACTTGTTTCTGGGCCTCTGCCTACTGATTTGGAGGCAGATCTGGCCATCCGTTTGGGATTGACAACATGTGGAAATGAAATATGTATCCCTGGGATACTATATTTAAAACCCACTTGTCCTGGGTAATTAGATGCCAATTTTGTGCACGAAGTGCCAGTTTTCCCCCCAAAGGGGCTGCCAAAAGATAAGTGCTTGGAGATGGCAGAGGAAAGTCATTGAGACTGTTTACTGTAGGGAGGTGCCTTGTTACTTCCAGATTTGGAGGTGGAGGCACCCCATTGTTTTGTTTTGTAAGTTCCTTGTGACTGAAACCTGGAGCCTTTGGATTGTCTGGGTTTGACCTGAGCGGCTCTGGTGGGTAACTGGAAAGGATTCTTAGTAGGCCAGTGCCTACAGAACCTGGGTGACTGCACTTGTAGGAAATCCTTTACAGTTTGCATAGATTTAGCTTTATCTTCCATCTTTTTCAAAACTTCTTCTGCTTTATTACCAAATAGACTGTCCTGTTGTAAAGGAGCATTCAACAATTTTCCTTTAACAAGATCAGGCAGATTTTGCTTCTTGAGCCAAGCATGCCTTCTTATCACAGATCCAGTTACAGCGGCCCTGCAAGAGGCCTCCAAGGAATCAAAACCACACTGCAAAGTATGCTTTCCAACTTGTTCAGCTGAATGCAATAAATCCTGTAACTCTATTTTCCCCACAGTCCGAAATCAACATTTTCTGTTTAAGTAGACCCATGACAAGCTGCTGATATTTAATATGAAATTGACAGTTTAAAGCCCTGATTGCCAAGGTTGCAGACGTGTAAACCTTCTTACCCCATCTATCCAGTGCCCTGGAGTCTCTATCAGAAGGGGTAGGATTTTTAGCAGTAGAGGCCTTAACGCCCTTGGAACACTGAGAAATGGTTTCAGGGTCAGCAGTAGGGTTTTTAAAAAGGAATTTGTGAGAGTCAGGAACCCTGTAATATCGGTCTGGCTTACTAGGAGCCGGAGTCAGGGAATCAGGAGCCATGCTGGATTCTGAGAAAACATCATCAACAATGTCTAGAACAAGGGGTATTGCCAAAGGCCTATACTGAGGAAGAAGGACATCCCTAAGCCTCTTTTTAGATTCTGAAAAATCCTGACTCTCCCAGTGAAAATGTTCCCTTAAGGTATGCCAAGTTTCTCCAAAAGAAAAATCCTCAGGAGGAGAGGCAGAAGGGATGGATTCTTCTGCATCAGAGTCCTCATAAGGTGGAATAGATAATTCCGGATCAGAAGAGGAATCAGAAGAAATAGAAACCAGATCTGATGATTCATAATCAGTGCCTTACCTAGGCCTCTTAGCAGGAGGGGGATGGGAACCCCTGATTAAGGTAATGAAATCTTCAGCCATTTTAATCATTTGTTTTTTAGGCATAGGGGCCTGTGCACGTAGCCCAAGCATCGTTTTTTTAGACACAGAAATTGATTTTGGCCTAGGTTTTGAAGATGGCGTCGGTTTAATATACAAATCTTTAGGCCTGAAAACACCCTCAGAAGCTGGTGCCTGCTCAGTGGCTCCGGCCCATCTAAGGTAGAGACATCCATGGGTTCAAGTGTCTCGCGGCATACCAGACTCCGAATGGGTCTCAGTAGAGCCTGTGAATCAAAAGTAGCAGGTATCAGGGGCTGCAAAAGCACCTCAATGAGTGAACCGGCGACTGTCTTAGTAGAAGATTCATCGTTGGTTTTGGACCTAGACGGTCTCGGTCTTTTTCTTTGTGTTTTTTGTGTATTCTGGTAGTCGGACTGCTAACCGACGACATTTCTGGATAGTTAAATCTTGAGCCAAAATACTTAGATGCAAAAATATACCAACGCTTTATAGTGCGTTGATTAAATTTAGCACAAAACCGACAGCAAGGCACATTGTGGTCAGGGCCTAGGCAAGGAATACAGTACAAATGAAAATCCTTATGAGGTACTTGCTTCCCACAAGTAATACAATTATTAACTTTGACTGACATCAGTAAGGAGCAAGAAAAATTTCCCCAATGGGGTACTTAGCTTTAGGTTGAAGACTTCGATTCTGAAACTCAAAAAAGAAAACTTCAGGAGTCTGCCGACCGGCACTTGCGAACTGCTTCTGTGTCAGGCACCGCACGGCAAGAAAGACTGATGAAAATGGCGTCGGCTGCATGTTTTATACCCCTGATGACCTGACGTCATTGAAGAAGGGACAGCAACCGACGCAGGACCCAAGACTTTGTTAATCAGGCCGACTGAGGGCAACCTGCCAGCAGATTACCCAAATGTAATGACTGCAACAGTAAAACACGAAGAGCATCAAACAAAAACAAAAACAAAAACAAAAAGAGTGGCAGTATACATGGTAAGAGATTAATTCCTAGCTATATTATGCTCCTACTTCAATTAAGTGTTTGTATGGATTTTAACTGTGCACAAACACCTAAGTATTGGCAACTGAGACCTCTAGACTACAAAGTAATGGGGAAACAGGTTAGCAAATTGAAAACTGATACTAAGCATATATAATTTAAATTTAAGGATGATGGCTATAACCTGGCAGCATCAATGTGCAATACAATATTAAAGCATGAACACAAATTCGTACTGGACACCGAAGTTGCTCCATCTCCTACTAATAATGCAGCATGATACTGAGAATACACCTGGCTCAGTGTAGGTATATCCATCATTGGAAAGTATTAACGGAATCTCTTTCCTTCTAAAGGCTACACTAAAATCGCACTGGTATGTAGTGATAAAGATGAAGACAGTACAATCAGAAGCAAGGATCACCCAAACGTAATTTGAATTTTGAAAACTTTTTTATTAAAAAAACAATCTAACAAACTCAAATAAATGTCATTAGCTTTTACAAATGTAAAAAATAACTTACTTTGTTTAGTCTCAAGACACTTTTTTTGCAAAAAAAAAAAAAAAAACAAAACTCTCCAATTAAATAACATACATTGCTAGCATTAAAAAAAATCCAACTCGGGGATCTTTCTAAACTAAAGAACAGTAGAAAATTGTAAACTATCAACTTTATATATGCTTTGTTTCTATGACTGTGTGCACCTGACGTAAGAAATAAACATTTTACATACCTTTGCTGTTGAAGAAAGAAATGTAAGCCCATTCTAAACACAATATCCTTCACCAAGTTCTACCCTCTTCCTGACAACATGTAATGTTAGTATCATGTCATCAATATGGCAGACAGTGTTAAGTGTTAAATTGTACTGCTTTATTTCGTAACCAGGTATGGTCCAAGCAGTTATGTCCAATTTTCACCTTCATTACAGACTAGTGTAATGACCAATACTACTTTAGTTCCACATATCACTTGGCAGAATTTGAGGTACTTGCTCCCAAACAGAATGAAAGAAACATGCAAAACATGAATTATGGCAAAACACTAGCAACAAAAAGTGAAACCAGGAAACTGTATTTGTAAGTAACAGGTGCAGGGGAAATACAGTGACTTTTGCAGTACTGCTGTAGAGTGATCAATGTGGATTTAAATGGAACCTGGTAATAAGACCAAAGATAGAAAGGCTGTTTTATACAGCATACATGAGGAAAAAAAGGAACATTTTTTTCCTCTGGGTAAGCTAGTAAAAAGAGTACGAAGAAATGTGAGGTTGCAGAAAAGGAGTTTCACTTTCTGTAGTACAGTTGCTCTGTACAATGCTAGTTATTTCTAATATGCCATACACAAGTCTATAGATTGCTATCACAAGCAGTGTCTGTGAAAATGGCACCATGCAAATGATACACGCAACGTACGTTCCAGGCACTTAGGAGGTGACATTACCAGCATCCTGCATTATCAGGAGCAGCAGCTGATTTACCGATGAGCGTTACATTTAAAAGTGAAGTGTAAGGTACATCAGGGGATTCAGTTCTAATTCTCCATGCAAGCAGGTATTTAAAACAGTTACTCCACAGGGCAGGTACAGTCAGAGGAAATTATGTTCTAACATGCAGTTTGGTTGAAGTTTCAAACTTTGTTAGCTTTTCTGTAATAATAAATATTTAGTGATTCATACAATAAAGTGGCAACATTTAAGAAAGACTTAAGAATGGTGGCATTAACAGAACATGCACAAATGGAGGAAAAGCATACTAATGTATCCTTAATGGCATGAAAGTGATCAGAAAGAAGTGTTCCATACTTTACCTCTTGGATGAGGTCCAAACTCTGAAAACCACAAAATTCTGTTACTTCTCCTAAAAACAAGTTTCCATTCATGTTACCTCAAACATGTCATATTTAAAAGGGGAAAAATAATTTTTAAATCTACATTTCCACTGATGGAATTCTACCTTTAAAGGGAGAATGGACAAACAGTCCATACAATATTTCAAAATCTGGTTATATAGCACATTAAATACATTTCTTATATAGCACTTTTTGTACCTTTGCGGGCATCTGGATGTCTGATAAAAGAAAATGTATTTACTGTAATAAATGCTCAGTACAATACCTCTGCATCAAATGTTTCAGCTTTTTACTAATTTGCAATTTTCTTCACATTCTGCTAAGTTTCCTCTAGCAAATATCGTAGAGAATGCAGCAGATTTCACTGATGTATGCAAGGCACACTGTGCTCTCTTCTTTGCTCACACAACTTTTATTTGTTGCATCAGTTTTTACTGACCCTGTCAATACATACCGGAGCCAAAGTAGAGCGATGTCAGTGGAATATGCACACATTTTCAAACATCCAATACAAATATAATTACATTACTAAAATGTGATACCAAACTTGCATACTTTTCACTAAACTTGAAAGTATACATTATGGCACACAGCAGCTCTTTAAAGAAGCAGTACTGGAACTCTGTTGCACCATCATCGTTGTTGTCAAGATGTCATCAGTAACACAGATTTCACTGCTCTCAGAATTACTCTTTCAAAATAAGGTAAGACTCCTTGTGGTTCTAAAAAAGGTTAGCAGCTGATGCAATCAGTTTTGTGTTTCTTTTGTGTATTCAATATTACATCCGCTGTCCCACTCCTGCACAATGAACTGGATGCTAGCCAGGTCTGATGATGCTCTACCCAGAATGCCTCTCACGCCACAGAGAAAGGTTGCTAATCTTGACACACAGAGATAAACAAGAAAATATAAACTAGTTTGGCAAAAGAAAAATGGTGTTTAACTGTACATAAAACTACATGAATATGGTAATGCAAAGGAAAAAAATTCAAAGGTATCAAATGACATACAAAGCTAACTAAGCAAATATGGTCAGCATGCTCTAGTGTGTCTTACTTTTTGACTGTCATACAATTTTTGCAACTTGCAAGTGTTAATGTCTGAAACTAGAAACAAATGCATGAAAACAATGATTGACAATACACAATGTTGGTTTAATTTACATTTAAAACTCAAAAGGCAAAACTGATACCCAGTGCTAACTTTGCTAACACAGTCTTATCCTACAGATTTCTTGCGTTTTGTTTCATGTTTTTGCTGGTTTTACACATTTCTAACATTTTAATTGTCATACGTTTTTGTGAATTGTAGCTACTGATATTCAAAAGTACAAATACCTGTAAGGAAACTCGAATGAAAACACATAGCATTGGTTTAATTTATGTTTAGTTATGGCTCCTACAATGGAGTCGTCCAGAAAATGCTTCAGTTTTCACTTAGAGTACAAAGAAATCTGGATGTTCTGCCAGGATAAATATACAGTTAATGCTGCTTCTCGTAAATTCTTTAACGACCTACTATTATTTATTTTTCCATTTACTCAAGAGAAGAGTTTTGCTTCTCTTGTCAATCTATTGATTTTAACATTTTGCCTTCCCTTCCCTGGCAACCATTAAGCTACAACCTTGCTGGTCAATGCGTTTCTTCTCACTCCTGCCAGGTATCTTAAGAAGCCAGGAAGGAGTGGTAACAACCTGGAATTGTAGCCATCAGCCTGCAGAAGATTATATATTTGGATGTTCTAAACTGTTCTCTCTCTGCTGGCAAAAAGGTGCAGGCCAAGCTCTTTCAAGAGTGCACTTCTGCACATTTGTGATGCTCATCTGGATTGCATGCAGTCAGGCTATTATACCAGAGTTTCAGTGCAGCAGAATGCTGCAGAGGACCTTCTCCCAGGTGGAACTCCTGCAGCGGGATTTCAACTGATGTCATCCCCCCACCCCTTCCTCAGGGAAAACAGAGTTTACATCAGTCACTCATGTCTGTCCCATCCTGGCAGGCTATTCCAGCACCTGGGCTTTTAGCGGACTCTGGGTCATCTGCGGTACAGTCAAATAAGGTGCAGCAGTTTAGCTTACAAGAAGAAATGATTCACACCAGCAAAAACAGAAAAAAAAATGCACACTTGACAGTCAAAAACCTGTAAGAAAGACGGTCAATTAAACATGGACAGCATGCAGGTGAAATCTACCGTCACCAGAAAGGACAATGTTCATTCCCACTTCCCCAGTCTAGATCATAGTAGATGCATAACAAAAACAGCTCAGCATCAATGATGGACACAGTACATCTATGACGAATGATACAGCAGTTGACATGTCAGCTACAACAGATATGTACTTACCATATTAGATGACCTGTAAGAATGCCCAATGCAGTAGGCAACTGCTGACTGATGTGTGTCATACCTAAGGCTAGGAGGGCAAATTCCTCTCTTGCAGTACTCAGTTCAGTCTCCATCCACTGTGCAACCACAAAACATACACACACACATACAAGCACATACAATTGAATGCCTGAACAGCACTCAGGAAAACTCAACTGCTGCTACAGAGTGGAGAGGCTGTTCACATCAATTAAATAGTAATAATACCAGTTACAGAAGAGGCATTCTCACAGACACACAGATCAATTGATACAGTGGGCATACGTATTACAGCTTTTAGAGTATCTTGTAGTGGTGAACTATTGGGAAGAGGTCCAATCAGTAAATACTTTAAACATCACAAATGGCAGAAGTCAGAGGAAGATTAAAAGTCAAGGGCTCAGAAAGTTGAGTCCTCAAGCACTGAAATGGCAAAGGAAGATGGACTCCTGAAACTGTGGTCTAAGCAACAATGCTTGAAGGTGTGAACCAGAGATAAACCACTGACATACATTTCAGCAATGGCAACATTTTTGAAGCAAGCCCTGGAAGAACACATGCCTTTAGTGAAGTGGCCTTTGACAACAGCACTTGCCTGATAATGCAATTAACAATTTACCTGGAAAGGGTATACTTAGCATCCTCTTGAACATATGCAACTTTATTCAGGTAAAAGCTACTTTTGCAGTGCACACCAAAGTTAAGGAAGTATGTCTTTTGTGGATTCCACATGTATAAAGAAAACAGTGGCATCAATAAATTTGGTTAATTATATTTCTGAAACCATTTTCTGGAGGAACTATAGATTAGTTCTAAGTGGTGCATGACCCTTATGAAAGGCCAGAGTTCCCAAGAAATAAGGGCCAACAAACACTGCATGAGCAGGATGGATGCAAATTATGAATAGGATCTTTCAAAAGACAAATGTCACATCTCACCAAATCAGACAGTTCAAATGGAGTACGGGCCTCAACCATGTCATCCTGTGCAGGTATATACTTTGAATAGGGTTGTGGGATGTGGTTATCTGCAAAAGTGTAGTGGTCTGCATGGTAAGCTGATGAAACCACAAAGTCTCACAGATATCCTCCTCGAGACCAAACTCAGGGAGGTCTCTGGACCTTATCCATCTTCTTCACTAGGCAATACTAAACAGAGACTAAAAGCACATGCGGCTGAGTCTCCTAAACCCAATAAGGTAGAACACTATGTTCTTTTCACACTTGCCCAGAGGTCTACAATCCTTGTTAGGTGTCAAAATTGTGTGGTCACTGGTACCTATGCTAGAGCACAGAAATCATACAGGATTCAGCATCAGGCTGTTTAATGAGCTGCTCTGACCTTCCAAGGGACAAAGAGCAGAGTTAATGTGTCTCTAGCCTGCCTCGGCAGCATTCAAAATGACTGGCTCAAAGGGCTGGATGACCCTAGGTTCCCTCATACTTCCACAAAAACTTTACCAAGGATTTATATGAGGAAGGGAGAGGGAGTCTGGAGCAAAAACCTGCTGCACATAAACTACAGGGCAACTGCAAAGGAGGGGGTCATTCAAGACTATCAGGACCAGGTGGTTGTCCCATTACCTCTGTTCACTTTTGAGACAATGGACTTAACTACTAAGCCCTCATGCAACATAAGGGTTAAGAAGTACTATTACTTGCACTATGGGCATAATGCAAGGCACAAGTGTTGGACTACAAGTTAGATAAAGGCAGCATGGTGTAGGAAGAGGCATGTGTTGGGCCTGACAGTTTCAGAATGAAGTGTGGTCCTTCCCCTCGTGACTCTAGTTCTTTCTAGACAAACACCTGCCTGATATGCAGGCACTAAGGCAAAAATATCTGGTATGGAATCAAGACTGCACCTACTTGCCTTGGGCCTGTTGACAAATCCAAGCAGCAAAGTCTCAAGCCACGAGTACAAATGATCTAAGACTGCACAACTCCGGTAACCCTTCTCTGACATCAGGTGGGTCACTCATGGGGTCCATTTAATTATACAAAGGTAAAGTGGTGCAAAAAACAAGGGGTGCCCTCTCACTAGGCTGTCATTCAAATGTACACCTTTTCCTGTCCCACCATTCTTGACTGATACCAAGGACTGTGCCTACGTTAAGTTTTCATTAGTCAAGGGTAAACACACCATATGTAGGCTCCCAATAGGGTGGATTTCTGAATACATGGTTTACCTCAGTGAGATTTTGTCCCAATTCTGTTCTCGAAGTCTCTGTCCCTGTGGCCATGGTCTGACATATGGCTCAGATTGTGGGACTAAGTAAACATTTATGCTGAAAACAAGATTACATCCACTGCCTGACCTCTGTCTGTTTAGTAAACCAGTCAAAGAACTTGATCAGGACACTTTGATGAAATCTGCTGAGCTGCCCACTTTGTTTCATGGATTTTTGTAATTCTTGCCTTCAGTATTGTGTCTGCTGTAGTGTCCAACAATGAGAATACTAGCCTTTATTTCTGGACCACACCTTGCTCCATTCCTGTGGACTGATACCAATACTACTTAGCACAAGTCCCCCAGGACCACTCCACTTTCTGCTGAATAGTTCAGTCTAAAGTTTTATTAAGACCTCAACAGCCCTTTGCAGGATTCCTTCTAGTCAGTATACTTTCTTATGCTTTCTGTGACAGTAAGTGTCACATTTTCAGGTGTATGCTCTCTTTTTCTGACCATTTCTAAAATATTAATAATAATGTAGCAAAAATGCAAATTCAAAATCAATCAGTTATTTAAACATTACTGCTCTGTCACATTTTATGTAAAGTACTCCCCCTACCCTCATCAAGAATGTTTTGTGAAGTAATAAAGGAAATTTTACTTGGACCACCTTTGCCATAATGTAATATGTGGTCTGCCTAATTTACCTTGAATTTTGACCTATTTCATGAAATGCACAACTGTTTACTTAAAAGGTCTGTTAAGTCATGCAAGACAATATGATTATTCTAAAAAATCATAGCAATTAGGCTATTTCTCTCTACCAAATGTGCACATACATAGAATCTCAATAAGTGCAGACCCTAATCACAGCTTGAAAAACACCTGAATCTGAGGGGGATTCTTCAGAAAATAAAGTAATATAGCACTGCTCATAATCACATACTTTTTCTCTGTTAATTGTACTTGTTCACTTTCGTTCAGACAATCTTTGGGTCAGTGAAAAGTACTCTGACACATGGTGCATTTAGATTTTCTGCTCTGTCAGCTGATTAAGCCAGGCACTTGTACCTCACATGGGTTCTTTTGGTAAAGTGGCATGAAATCGCCATTTATCTTCTGTGTAATAAGCTGCGTCTGAATTTGTATGAACTCCCTTTGTAACTGGTTTAACAGCTGCTTCTTTACTTCTGAGTTCACTGATGCAAACTCTATGGACAGGCATTTAAACTAAATGTTTATCCTTAAACAAATGCCGTCTAACAGTCTGCGCAGACCAGCACTTCATCAGTAATGATCACGTCATACTTGCACATATGACTTCACTTTCAGTGAAATCAATACTGTAATGACACTGAAATGAATGGTGTTTGGTTATGTGTCAAAGTTTGAATATGCTTTTTTAAGAGCAGTCTCTCTTCTTCCACAAACTGTACACTGTATAAACTGTCCACAGCCATCAAAAGTCTTCCAATGACATTTCCAATACCCTGTATCTTGTTCTCCCCATCAGTGATATGACCACAGCCAGTAGTGTGTCTCCCAATTTCCACTTCATTCTTCAGTTTTCATACAAATCTTCTCTCATGGACAACATATGCACTCCATAATACAAAGTGATAAAAGTTTCAGCAATTTACTGCTACACACAATACATGCTCACTGGCAAGCTAGCTGTCCTTGTAGGCCATTTTAAGCCTATCCAATTTCTCTCTCAAAGGTGAGAATCAAGCCTTGTACATTGTGTATGTTGGCCATTATGATGCCAATTTCAGAACATACTCTTAAAATAAAAAAAATAAAATAAAAAAAAATGTTACTGCACAGATGCCCAAGAGTAAGGGAGCAGTACCATAACTGAACAAATTATTAAGCTATAAAATTAAACTAAATGGTGGATACTACTACCACTGAGAGAGAGAGAGAGAAAGCTGCTCTACCAAAAATAAATTATTTTTCTTGGAATCCTTGAATTACCCAAACATTTTTCAAGTTATACATGACAATCCTACTAGATACTATTCATTCTAAACACCTGCAAGAAATGAATAGGAATGACCTTACTTCAGTAGCTCTCAGAATACTGCTAACAATTTTATAAATTGTTCGGAAACTGGTCTTATTTTACTTTCACATTTGCTTCTAACTACAGATGCTCCATATCCCATCAAACTACGGACAGGTTCACAGGTTGTTTACTAAGCTAACGACCACAAGGACCTTTTTTAGTCTAGCCATGCATCCCAAACCTGACCTAGTACCCTTGTTAAGTGTACGCAAGAGGTTGGGAGATGAAACATCTACAAGCAGGGGCCTGGGAAATTAACCATTTACAGGTTGCCTGTGTTCATTAGAGAAACAGGTGAACAACCAGGGATGAAGTTCCTGTTCCCCATTCAACTACACAAGTTACACTTGAATTGGGTTAGGGAGGAACTCTGCTTCACATGGATGGAGAACCTCTTCCAGAGAAGGGGTAGTCTCTGGGATACATAACCTGTCTCTCCAGCAGGTCTTATTTATACTACAGGAAGATTTAAGTCTTTAAAATGGGTAGTTTTGGTGCTGCTATTTTTGTGGATATGCAGGAGGTACATGTATGCCAGGCACAGATTTCCCCTCAGCAGCCTTTAGGAGACAGAATACAGGGGCAGGGCCTTGAGGTGGTCTTCACAGGACATGTTACTAACGCCCAGTATTCTTTTAGTGAGGAACCTCTTTGAACGTTCCAACTGTTTGATATGCCTGGTTAGGTAAAGACCAAAGGGGGCACTGTACTCAATAATAGGTCTAATGAATGCTGAATACAGTGGAATAATGAATTCCTTGGACCTAGATCCCATACCTTTGTTTACAAGTTGCACAACATAGAATGATTTCCTCACTACTGTAGACTTGTGATCGTCAAAGACTAGATTACTGTCTGTGTGTGTCCCTAAGTCCCTGACTAGGGGGTGTGTTGTCAATATGATAGTTACCAGGGGTGGTTGACTTTCCTAAGGATACTACTATGCATTTCTTGCCATTTAGTTTTAGTCCATGGCTCTGGCACCAGTTGTTTGTCTGTGATAGCTCTTCCTGGAGAACATTTGTGTCTGTGGAGGATTAAATGACAGCTCCTAATTTGCAATCATCTGCAGATTTAGTCAGCCAGATGCCATTAACATTAACCTTGGATCCTGACATCCATTGCAGATTTCTCTTTTGATATTGGGAAAGGTAAATGCATTTCATCTACCAAGGAACATGCCTTTAATAGGGTTACTTGTTAGCAGCTAAGCATGACAGACATGCTGCCCTGGCTGGCATATCTTAACATTTGACACTTCAGTGTCAGGCCTTTCCAAAGACACTGGAAGACCATGAAAAGATAAAAATGAGTTTTCCTATTCATTAGATACTAGTAAATTGCAATTTCTTCTCATTTTGGATATTATTCCTTATTCACTGGTTACCAACTTGCCCTCACTTTTCAAATAATCACACGATGACTTCCCATTAGGTGAGAGTACCTGCAAACTTTTTTCACGTATTCTGGCAAAAACACAAGACTTCAATACACCAGGAATTTTTTAAGTGGTGGATATGCAGCCATAACAATCTCACTATGAGAGATGCACATTTCTAGGTAAATTACCTATCTTGGATTTGGCAACTTACTACAACAAGTAGTAGTCACCTCATCAATTACAAAAGTACAAATGCAAATCAGTACAAATCCATAGCATCTATTCCATAGGCAAAATCAATCAGCTGAGATAAAAATATTCAATTTCTCACCACTGTTCTTTTAAACATACGACTACTGGTCTGAAAATTGAGTAATAAAATCATCAGTGCTTCACAAGCATCAGTGATGCATACAAAAGTTTATTGTCTCAGCTAGCAAACAATGCTTTCTTCGCCCCTACACTACTTGCATTATAGTTCAGCTATGGGGTATAATGATATGTTACACAGCAGTTAGTTGTTTCTCAGTAATGTCCTGCATTCAGCTTAAACGCTGAACAAATTTAAGAGGAACCATAACAACACATTATACAATACATATTACAACAGCTGTTCTACAAAGCAGATCTACAATAAAGGAATTAAAATACCAACATAGAAGTTACAATATCAGCGAAATGGGAAAAAATGCAGAAAAATTATTTACATTAATGGACAAGAAATGCTACATTCCTGGAACCAAACAGTGTATGTGTCATTGTTCTCATGCATTCAGGTTAGTGAGAGTTACTAAGGACAGCTGCCTTCCTAAGTCAGCAATCCAAAGCTCCTTTGACCGCATGCTGTCATAATGTGTCAAGCAATGAACTAAGGAACCTGAACGATCCAAATGATCCGATCCAAATGATCCCAGAAGCTTAACACAACCGTAAAACCTTAGTTCCTGGTGGGAAGGTGTAAGCAGAATGCCGCATTTCATTAAAATGTTTAACATTCTTCACATCTTTTTTTTTCTTTCATAGAGGTACGCTATCTGAGGTCATTAGAAAGCACACAAAAATGTTCACCCAAAAATGAGGTTTATTATTTTCTTTTTAAATTCACAACACGTACCATAAACAATAAACACAGTCATTCTCGTTAAAAAAAAAAAAAAAAAAATCTTTTTTAAATAAAAAAATTAACGTTTCTTCTTGCTTCTTTTTGTTATCCTTACTATAACTCTTATCTTCCTGGAATCTTCCCAGTTGAAGGAGTAACATAACTGTTGGTTAAAAGTACACAAACTAGCAAGGTCACAAAAAGGTGTCACTGTCCACAACGATTGTGTGTCCTGTCAGCATTTCAGTCAGTCAGCTGTAGGTCATGTCATCTGTCTCAACTCTGTAGAAGAAAAAAAAAACACAAAAGAGGTGTGAAGATGTTTATTAGGCAAAAGGTTAAACTAGTCAACTTGATAAATCTGGATGCAGATGAAACATCTGACTACTGGAATGCATATTTTCCAAAATTTACTTCCTGTTATGTCAACAGTAGAAGTCAAGTCAAGGACAGAACTAAATATTCATGAGGCAGAAAGGTTTCACTCACTGTATGACAATGACCACTCAGAAGTCTCTCCAGTGCCCCAGAGACTAACAGAACACCCAACTCTACCACCCCCGCCCAAAAACATCTTTCATATAGAATAAAAACGGCCAAAGCTACGCAAATAAAATTCCTTAAAATATACCAGTTTAATGGCAAGAAACTACATCTGCTAGGGCAGTTCTGTTTTAGTAGAATGATATTTGAGAAGCCCATTAGATACTGAAACTCGGCAAACTGTTTTAAGCAATCTGAAGCAATTCGAAGTATGAACAATTACGTGCAATGACGTCTCTCCCTAATACTAAAAAATCAAGGCTCAGAAATAGCTGTTACATAGTATATTGTTAAACCATTTAAATAATCAACCAACTGTATCACAGTAGAACTCCTAGCAAAAAGTGTGAAAACAATAAACAGTATGCATTTTAAGATTCGCACAGCAGACTCTGTTTTACAGATGGTAAGTTTTTACTTTGACAGTAACTTTAGACTAGCAATTTCTGTCTTAATTTTAGCAGCAAGTTTAAAAAAGCCTAAAGGTAATAATATTCAGCAGCAAAAATCTCAACTGGTGCTAACAAAGATATTCATAGTAAAGTATTAGAAAGCTGACATCTATAAAGTCTGGAAAGTAGAGATTTTATTTATTTTATTTTATATTTGTTGACCGGGCTAGTCTAGCTGGATACATGTCCTTTTTCAGTAGAGGCCCGGGGAGATAAGCTCCAAGACATGGTCTAAATACAATAGTACAAGTTCAAACAACACAGAAAAAATATCAATATACTAATAAAAATAGCAACTTTCAAAAAGGAAATAAAAATCATCAACAATGGTATTAAGTAATTAACTGTACAGAGTTTGTAACAGGATATATTACTGAGGACAAAAATCATAAAACAGTGAAATTTCAGGTATGGAGACACAAATCAGGTTAAGTCAGAGGTAAACAAAGGAAGTTAGGTGAGTAGCAATGTAGCAAAGGAGTTACATAAGAAGAAAAAGTAAAAAGAGGATATAAAAAAAAGAAAAGGGGTAGATAAGAAAAATATGATAAGATGGAAAAAAAGTAGCAGAGGCTAGTAAGCACTGGATAGGTTAGTCAAATTAGTAGAGGTAGATGACTAGTCTGGTTTTGAATAGGGGCATAGCCAGTGAGTTTTGAGGAGAAGTTTAAGTCTATTTTTAGAGAGAGATAATGATGTGAGTGAAGAGAGGTCACAAGGGAGAAGATTCCAGGATTTACCTACAGACTTAGAGAAGAGATAATCCCCAGCTCTGTTGTTAGGTTTAGTGGTGTGGACTAGTAGTTTTTGAGATGAGCGTAAGGACTTCAGATTTGTATAGGGGGTGATTAGGGTAGATAAACTTGGAGTATTAGAAGGTTTATAAAGAATGTTGTGGGCAAGGGTGAGTTGGTGAAATTTAATCAAGTGTTGTAGTTCTAACCATCCTAGCTGTTTTAGGTTAATGCAACCTAGAGATGAACTACAGGATGAGCATACATAAAATACTGGTGCTATACAAGGCCTGAAATTACTTATGAAGAACTGTTTGAGATGTAGTTACTTGGAAATATAAATAAAAAAAAAAACATTAAGGAATTTCTTCAGTCAATGCATATAAATCAGCAGCAGAAAAAAATGTCCATAATGAAGTAAAATGTGAATGCCTCTTCTACCATGGGAAAATGGTTCTTCTAAGTAAGGTAAAAAGTCAGCACATAAATCCGTGAAAAGACAGGGATCATTTGAAGAGAGTTGCCCAAAGTAACCAGCTAAGTGGCCTACTTACGAACATAGTAAAACACGAAACAAAGAAAAAAGTCATTCTCTCAGATTATAAGGATAAATCTGCCCCTCACTTGACATCAACTATGAACCCTGGCAAATTGCCATCCACTCCATGTGTGAGTAAGAATTACCCAGGTTTCCTTTACCTTCTTTCCCAAATATTCATTAAGGCAATTTTTTTTTTATTTAATTTTGTTTTTAAAACAATAAACATATCAATTATAAAACAACTATTTACATAGGTCCACAGCTGATCAATACATCAAAGTTGCACATCAATAATTAATATTTTTCAAGCTAGTCTAAGTTTAAGCCAAGATTTATATGAATGTGTAGCATTAGAAGTTCTCATCTTTATAGTATGCAATTCACTACTGCAAACAATGTTTGCCATACTAATAAATTCAACATTAGAGGGGGTAACTTTACTTCTCCAATTTTTAGTAATTATTTTTCTGGCAAAAACAGACCAAAGAGGCACTCAGGTTTTTGGAATTATCTCTGGAATTGGAGCATTAAATGAAAAAAAGAAGTACTCACCATAATGTTCCACATGTGTTGTGCATCGCGCCTTCATTCTGTTCTGGTTGGGGTTTGGAACAGATCCTCTGTTCCGATTCAACCTTATACAAAAACCCAAGGCTTTTTACTAGCTCGTGGCTGATGCCCCATCCCACTGATACTCTAGGAAACTCCCCAGATCTTGTTTGCTGGTATAATAACAGGTACTTACAAACTACTTACTACCTTAAGAGATATGAAGAGGGTCAGAGAACATTAGTCACCAACTGAATCCTGCTCGGTCCTCCAGGAGCTAATGGCTGTGGTAAGGAGGATGGGATGTAAGAATGAAGGCAAGACGGACAACACACATGGAACGTTATGGTGAGTACATAACTTCTTTATGTGATGTTGTCCTAACATGCCTTTATTCCGTACTTGTTGGGACAGCGTCCCTAGCACCATCTTTCTTGGGTGGCTCAAGGTAGAATATTCTTCAAAACAATGGACCCAAAAGAGGCCCTGTGCCTGGAAGCCAAATCAACTTTCTGAGTTATAAAGGTATGAGGCCTTGCCCATGTTGCCGCAGCACAAATGGTATCAATTGGCAGTTTCGCCCAAAAGGCGGAAGAGACTGCTACAGCTCTTGTAGAATGACCTTATACTTTGTTGTGAAGTTTTTTGTTCTGCAATTTGTAGGCAAAAGTAACACAATCTGACAGCCATCTGGAAAGTGTGACCTTAGCCACTGGTGCACATTTCTTGAAGTCTAAGAAGGACACAAACAATTGGTCAGTCTTTCTAAATTCCTTTTTTCTATGCAAGTAGAAATGCAATTGTCTATGTGCATCTAGTTGATGCAGCATATATTCTGCCTTAGTGCCATAGTTGGGAAAGAAAAAGTACAGTTTTGTACCTACCATAAATGTAGATGTCCGATAGGCATGCATCTGCAGTCCTTACAAATGGGTTGTCCTGTCGTCAGGCAGCCCTTCGGTCGGCCGGATTCCAAAGTCTGGGTCTGGCCTCGGTTGGTGTCGAACTTCACCCGACGTCATAGCTGCAGTTCTTCGGGTATAAAGGCATCAGCCGATGCCATTTTCCTCAGTGTTTCTTGCCCCAGATGCCAGGTGCCCTCTAGGAAGGCTTAATTTGGATAAATGCAAATGGTTCCAAATAGTAGAGAGCAAACAAAAAATAAGCATGTATGTACATATATACAAACAAATACACCATAATAGATTCCCCCAGCTAGCTACAAGATGGGCAAATACCCTAGGAGTACCACAGAGGGGAAGGAGGGTGGGTAATCCTGACTGCAGATGCATGCCTATCGGACATCTACATTTATGGTAGGTACAAAACTGTACTATGTCCTTCAAGGATGCATCTGCAGTCCTTACAAATGGGTAGAATACCATAGCCAAACTGGGGGAGGAGGAGAAATAAGATTATGGTGTAGTTAAGATCCCTTGCAAAACAGCAGTGGCAAAACCTGCTCGAGATCTGGAGTATAAAGGTAAATTATAATGCTTGGCAAATGTATGCACGGAGCTCCAAGTAGCAGCCTCTAAAATGTCTTTGGTAGCCACTCCTCGTAAAAAAGCTGTGGTAGTGGCTGTAGCCCTTGTAGAGTGAGGCCTGATGTTTTCTGGAGTTTTCTTCCCATGGTAGGAGTAACAAAATCTAATGCAATTTCCTATCCACTTAGAGATTGTCTGTTTTGAAATTGCTTTTCCTTCCATTCCTGTTGCATATGCTACCAGTAGCTGGTCAGTTTTTCTATTGCTCTTGGTCCTGTCCAGGTAGTAACGTAATTGTCTATGTACATCCAAGGTATGCAACAGTCTTTCCCCCTGTTCTGTGGGTTGGGGAAGAATGTAGGTAGGTGGATAGCTTGATTTAAAGATACCCTGGAGACCACCTTTGGCATAAAAGTAGGATTAGTTCTCATGGACACTATCTTGATGGAAGATCAGGAAGGGCTGTACTGCCATTAATGCCTGTAGCTCAGATCCCCTTCTTGCTGAAGTGATTGCAAGCAGGAAAGCAGTTTTCCATGATAAGTACTGTAAATCTGCTGTAGCTGCTGGCTCGAAAGGAGGGAGTGTCAACTTTTCTAGCACAAAGTTCAAGTCCCATGCTGGCAATGGTGGCTTCCTAGGTGGTTTTACATTTTTAATTCCTCTCAGAAACTGCCTGAGCAGAGGATGAGAGAAGACTGGAGGATCCAAGCTGTATTCTGCTGAAATAGCTGATGCATGAATCTTAATGGAAGAGTAGGACAGGCCGTTGTGGAAGAGCTCTGCCAGGTATTCCAGGATGTTAGGTATGTTTGCAAGTGACACATTCTCTCCTTTTGCAGTACTCCAAATGAGATATCTTTTCCATTTCGCTGAATAATTTTTTCTTGTTGAGGGTCTGCGAGCCTCCAAGATAATGTCCTTAACCCTTTGAGATAAATCCGGGTTATTTGGTCTTATGCAATGTTCCAGGCAGCCAGCTGCAGTGTTTTCAGGTTTGGATGCAGGGTTTTGAAGTTGTTCTGTGTTAACAGCAAGGGAACCAGGGGCAGAGGCCATATTTGTTCCCGAGACATACTCCTCAGTAATGGGTACCAATGTTGCCTTGGCCAGTCTGGAGCTATCAGGATGATCCTTGGACGGTCTTCTTTGATCTTCAATAGCACCTTGTGCATCAAAGGAAGAGGTGGGAATGCATATGCTGTCAGGTTTTTCCCACTGAAAGATAGGGAGTCCACTTTCCAAGCAAGTGGGTGGTACGTCCTTGTGCAGAATTTTTTCAGTTGGTGATTGTGTGGGGATGCAAATAAGTCTATTTCTGGTAGTCTCCATTTCCCTGTAATGGTTTTGAAGATGTCTGGATGCAGCATCCATTCGTGGGCATCCGTGGTAGTTCTGCTTAGGATGTCTGCTAGAGTATTTTCTTTTCCTGGCACAAAAATTGCTTGTAACTGAATGTTGAAGTTCAGTGCCACATTCCAGAGGTCCATTGCCATCCGGCATAGAGGGTATGAATGTGTGCCTCCTTGTTTGTTGATGTACCACATAACTGTGGTGTTGTCCGTCCTTATCAGCAGTTGACCCTGTCAAAGAAATGGTCGGAATTCCTGAATTGCCAGTTTTACTGCCAGCATTTCCTTTTGATTTATGTGTAGGTGCAGCTGGTCTTGAGTCCATAAGCCTTGTATGCACTTGTCCAGCATGTGTGCCCCCCAACCGAGGTCTGAGGCGTCTGTTGTGATGGTCTGGCTTGGTTGAGTGCTGTGGAAGGGCAGTCCCTTGTTTGATTGACAGGCCTGAGCCCACCATTGGAATTCTTGCTTCAGGCATGGAATTATTGGAATTTGGGTTTCTAGGCTGTGCTTGTGCTGAGACGATAAATTCCTTAGATACCACTGTAACTTTCTCATATGTAGTCTGGCATGTGGAATCAATATTATGCAGGATGCCATGTAGCCGAGAGCTTGCAGGACTTTTCTTGCTGTTAGCTGGTTCTGCTTTGTTAATGCCATGAAGTAGAAAGGGAGTTGCTCCTGTTTTCTACTGTCAGGAATGCCATTTGTTTTGATGTGTCCAGATCTGCACCCAAGAAGGTTATCCTTTGGGATGGTATCAGCCTTGACTTTTTTATGTTGACTGTGTATCCCAGGGCTTGCAGTAGATGAATGACCCTTTCCAAATCTTTTGTTAATTTGTTTTTGTTGTCCGCTTGTAACAGGCAGTCGTCCAGGTAAGGGTAAATTTGAATTCCCTGAAGCCTGCAATGAGCAATTACTGATGCCAGGCATTTCGTGAATACTCTGGGCGCAGTAGATAAGCCAAAGGGCAATGCTGAGAATTGATAATGCTCTGATCCTGCAAGAAATCTGAGGTATCTTCTGCAATTTGGTCGTATGGGGACATGCAGGTATGCCTCCTTGAGATCTAGAGTTACCAGCCAAGACTCCTTGCGCAGCATGGGAAGAAGCTGCTGTAGGGTCAGCATTTTGAATTTTGGAACAATGAGGTATGTGTTTAAAGCGGACAGGTTGAGAATAGGTCTCCATTGGTTTTCTTTTCTTGGTACCAGGAAGAGTCTGGAGTAAAATCCTTGCCCTTGTTCCATAGATGGTACCTTTTCTACAGCTCTCATCCTTAGTAAGTGAGTTATTTGTTGTAGAGCTTCTGTCTTCTGATTTGGAGGTAGGTTTGGCATTCCTCTCTTCCTTGGTAGAGTATGGAAGTGAAACCTGTAACCTTGGTCTATTGTCTGTAAAATCCATTTGTCTCCTGTGATGTAATGCCAGTTTACTGAAAATAAGGCTAGCTTCCCGCCTAAGGGTGCCTCTAGTTGTTCCCTGGTAGGCGGTGCCAGAGCCAGGTCACTGTGATTGTCCTGTGGAAGTGGTGGTGGCTGGATCTGTGGCTGTACCTCGCTGGTTGTTAGCCTGCCACTGACGACCCCTGTAGGCACCTCTGGATTGACCCCTGCCTCTTGAGCGCCTATTCCTGCCTCTCGGAGCTCTGGAGGTGTCTGGAAAGGACCAATTCTTGGAAGGCCAGTTCCTGCTAAACCTTGGAGGCTGGACCTGCAAGAAATCCTTGACTGTCTGGACAGATTTTGCTTTCTCTTCCACCCTCTTCAGCACCTGCTGTGCAGGGGAGCCAAACAAATTGAGCTTATCCATGGGAGCATCTAGGAGTTTTGATTTAACATGGTCTGGTAAGGACTGCTCTTTTAACCATGCATGTCTTCTGATCACTGTGCCAGTCATGGCTGATCTAAAGGAGGCCTCCAGTGCATCATAGCCGCATTTTAAGGAATGATTACTGACCTGCTGAATGTTATGTACCATTTCCTGTACAGATTTTTGTCTAATGGTTCATCCGAGGACAGTTTTTAGTTAACTGGTCTAACATAAATTCCTGATACTGAATCATGTGGAATTGACAGTTCAAGGCCCTAGCTGAAAGAGTAGCAGAAGTGTAAACTTTTTTACCCCATCTCTCTAAGGACCTAGATTCCCTTTCAGAGGGGAGGGGGTTTTTGGTAGAGGTAGCTGCTACAGCCTTGGGTCCCTGGGAGATAGTTTCGGGATCTGCAAAGGGGGCCTTATACAAATGATAATGTGTGTCCGGAACCGTGTAGTACCTATCGGGCTTAGCAGGGGCCGGAGGAAGAGAATCAGGAGCAGTACAAGCATCATTAAAAACATCATCCACAACAGTAAGTACTGGAGGAATGGCTAAAGGCCTATGCTGTGGCAAATGCAAAAAGGTTCTAAGCCTTTTTCTAGAGTCTGAAAAATCCAGGCCCTGCCATTGAAATTGTTCCCTCATAGCATGCAAGGTTTCCCCAAAAGAAAATTCCTCAGGCGGAGAGGCAGAAGGGATGGACTCTTCTGCATCAGAGTCCTCATAAGGAGAAAAAGGGGCCTCTGGAGGGTTTGAATCATCTGATTCATCAGAGAAGCCATCTGAAGAAACTGGCTCAGGGGGCTCTACTCTAGTCCTCTTCTCTGGAGGTGGGTGAGAGGCCCTGTCTGGATGTGGTTGGGATCCCCGGATCAAAGAAATGAGATCCTCTGCTAGACTAAGCATATGTGAACTAGAACTAGGCCTGTGAAAAGGGGTCTTAGCAGGCACAGTTTTGGTAGTTTTTGCTGCTTTAGCCCTGGCAAAGGCCTTAATCGACATGGATGCAGGAGACCTAGCAGCTCCACGTGCAGGGGTAGAAATATCCAAAGGGATAGTATCAGATAAATCCTGTGAACCTGTAAGAGCAGGTGGGATTTCAGTAGCAGTTTTAGCCAAGCTGGAAGAGGCCTCGGTAAGTGTCAAGCTTTCGGCCGAAGGAAGAACCGTGGACTCGGTTTCAGCCGAAACAGAGACACTCGCGGTAGGCTTAACCCGAAACCGCGGACCGCGAGTGTCGGTCCTTTTCCTTGCGTTTTTTAGAAATTTGCGTAGTCGGAGCATCCGACGGCATAATGTAAGCAAAAGCGGAGCCGAAAAACTCTTCAGCAAATTCCGACCGGCGTCTAAGCGTCCGTCGGTTGAAAGAAGCACAGGCTAGACAAGCTGCTACGTCGTGGTCTGGGCCTAAGCAAGATAAGCAGTAAGAGTGGAAATCTTTATGAGGTATTTGTTTCCCACAAGTTAAACAGTTATTCACTTTTTCTGACATCGGCTGAGGCAAGAAAGAGTCCCCAACGGGGTACTTAGCTTTTTAGAAGTCTTCGGTACTTGTAGTAGTAATCTCTGGTTCTGACCGACCGGCACTTGCGAACAGCTTCTGCTTCGGGCGCCACGCGGCAAGAAAGACTGAGGAAAATGGCGTCGGCTGATGCCTTTACACCCGAAGAACTGCAGCTATGACGTCGGGTGAAGTGCGACACCAGCCGAGGCCAGACCCAGACTTTGGAATCCGGCCGACCGAAGGGCTGCCTGACGACAGGACAACCCATTTGTATGGACTGCAGATGCATCCTTGAAGGACATCTGGTAAATCTATGGATTGGTTTAAGTTAGATTCTGAATATACTTTTGGTAGAAAGATGGGTTTGTTTGAAAAGACACACTGTCTTTATGGAACAGCATATAGGGGTGTTTTATAGACAATGCTTGTAACTCTGAAAGTCTCTTAGCTGAAGTGATAGCTATTAAAAGAACTGTCTTCAAAGTTTAAAATTTCAGATCACAGGATGATGCAGGGTCAAAAGGGGGAAGAACCAGACGACATAAGACAAAATTCAGGTCCCATGGAGCTAGGGGTACTTTGATGGGAGGTCTTAAAATATTACCCCTAAGGAACGCTTTGCAAAGTCTGTGGGACATCACGTTCGGCCCCGATTCATCTATATGGATGTTTGATATCGCTGCAAACTGAACTCTAATAGTAGCTGCAGCTGCATCCTCATGAACTAGCTTTGCCAAGAACTCTAGTATAGAAAATATTGGGGCAGAGAAAGGGTCAATATGATTACTTAATCAATATGACTATTTAAGGGCCAAGAGGAAAATCTCTTCCATTTGCTGATGTACAATTTTCTCGTTGAAGCCTTATGAGACTAAATCAACATATGTTTCAATGAAGGGGAAAGGTCAGGTAGCCTGGCTATGTTTGGAATTGGAGCAGCCAAGCTGTCAACTTGAGGGTTTGAAGGGATGGGTGAAGCATCCCTGGCACGAGTCAGAAGGTCTGGAACTGGGTCCAGAATCCACGGCTCAGGTTCTTCCCAAGTCTCCAGATTTCTGAAGAATTTTGGGTATCAACGGGAAGGAAGGGAAGGCGTAGAGGAGACCCAGGGGCCAATCGTGTACGAGTGCATCCCTTGGTGACTCCCCCGGGAGAGGGGATTAGGGCAAGATAGCTGCTGCATTTGGCATTCATGGATATGGCAAAAAGATTGCAGCAAGGCTGGCCCCATTTGTGGAAAATCATTTCCGCTTTCTCTTGTTTTAGGGACCACTTGTGAGGCATCAAAATCACCCTGCTGAGGTTTGTCCACTATCGCGTTGGATTTCCCCAGGATGTGCCTGCTATCACAGTAAGTGTTGGTAGGATGTTGCCCACTGCCATACTCTCAAGGCTTCCGAACAAAGGGGGTAAGAACTGGTACCTCCTTGTTTATGTACCAGGCGACCGACGTGTTGTCTGTTTGTACTGCACCAGTCCTTAATGGAAAAGGGTCTTGGAATGATTGCAATGCTAAAAGCACCACTCTCATCTCTAGGACTGATGTGCAAATGGGCCTCGTGATCCTGCCAAGTGGCTTGGACTGTCCTTCCCAGATAATGTCCCCCCCACCCCATCTGGGAAGTGTCTGTGGTCACTGTGGCTAAAGGCTGTGGGAAAACAAAGGGTCGACCTAAGATCACCTAGGTGGAGTGAAGCCACCAATGAAGGTCATTCCTGCAAGATTCTGTTATCATAATTTGGTGGGACATGGGTAGGTCCTGCATGGACCACTGAGTGAACAGCAGCCACTGTAGAATCCTCATGTGGAGTGGCGCCGATGAATCAAGTTTATCGCTGACGCCATGGTCCCTAATACTTTCAAGACTATTCTTACTTGAACCTTACTCTTGAAAAGTGGGTTTATAACCTGATGCCAAAGGACTTGCACTCTTTCTGGGGGAAGCTTTGACATCATTTTTGTAGTATTTAAGTCTGCTCCTATAAAAACGATATGTTGAGATGGCAATAAGGTAGATTTTTCGTAATTTACTGTGATCTCTAGATGAGAGCAGAGCTTTAGTGTAGAGTCTCTCATTTTTACTAGCATACTCGGTGGTGGCGGTTAGGAGCCAGTCGTCTTAATATGGAAATGCTCAGAATCCTAGGCATTCTCAAGTGAGCTGTGACTACAGCCATACACTTGGTGAACACTCTGGGGACTGTACTGAGACCAAAGGGGAGAGCTTGAAACTGGAAGTGGCTGGCTCCTAGCCAAAAGTGCAAATGATTCCTGGATCACCTGTCCATCTTTATGTGGTAGTACGCATCCTGGAGGTCTATAGAGCACATCCAATCATCTTTTCCCAGAAAAGTGAGTATTGACTGCAGTGTTACCATCTGGAACTTTGATTTTCTGACAGACTTAATTTGCTGAGATGCAGGATGGGTCTCCAGTCCCTGTTTTCTTTGGAACTAAAAAGAACCTTGTATAAGTTCCAGATCCTATTTGGTCTACGGGGACTGTTTGGATGACTCTTCTCTTTTTTTCTAGCAACTTTTGTATTTCTAGAGTTGCTTGTTCCCTTTGACTGGGTGGAATGTCCGAGATGTTTTTTATGTTTGGGGTGGGGAAGGAGAAAGGTATGGAGTAACCCCTGGATACGATGCTTTGTACCCACCTGTCTTTTGTTATTTTTAGCCAGGCTTTTGGGTACAAAGATAATCGATCCCTGACTGCCCCCAGAGACGGACAGATGGGCCTCTTTTCAGGAGTGCTGGAAGGACTTACCAAGGAAAGATTTCCTGTTGCCCTGATTTTGCAGACCCCCTCTGCAGTGTGGTCAGCATCTTCCATTACTGCTTTCCCCTCTGCCCCTGGAGGAAGAATCACCACGTGTGTCCTGGAAAGCTCTCTTGGATTTTTGGAACCACATTTTCCCTCCCTTTTGACCTTTTGAGTAAGGTCTAGAAAGTAGGGAAAAATGGTTCCTACAGCAGAGACAGTTTTTCCTTCTTGTTCACACCTGGTTAGTGTGTCTTTGACTTTAGGCCCGAACAAGGGTGAGCCATCAAAGGGGCCATTAACAAATGAAGATTTGAAGAGTTCTGCAAAGTCACACAGGCGCATCCAGGAATGTCTCCTTAGGGAAATTCCTGAACCCGCTGAACCCGCTGCCCTACTCGCTCCATCAGCTGCATAAAAAATGAGTCACATGAAGGAGTTTACCACTGAATTCAACATGGAGAGCTGAGAGGAAACGTTCTGCTATCCCTTCAACTACTGAACCCTGGAGGGAATCTCCTAGCTCCTTCAGGAGATCTCGTTGAAGTATGTTAAAATGAGGGAGATAATTCAGTGATCTGAGTGCAAAGGTCGCTAAAGAAAAGGTGCACTTTCCACATCTTTCCATCGTACGAGACTCTCTGTTTGGCGAATGGACAGATGAGGACATGTCTGACAGTACCTTTTTAGTGGCCACTGCCACCACCATAGCGTCTACTGGGATACCCTTTGTAAGGAAGTTTTTGTAGGCAGGGGATGTTATAAACTTATTTGGCCTCGAGAGAACAGGCTCCACCAAGTCTGAAGACTTCCATCAGTTTGCTGAAAGGCGGAGACACCCAAGTGGCGGAAGGGTGAGACCCAAAAGGCTTCAGGTACACAAACCCCTCCTCAGAAGGGTTGATGGGCTTCCAGCCACCTGTCTGCTTAAGTATTTCTAGGATGTCTGCAAAGAAGACATCCTCAGAAGGTGACCGTGGGGACCCTTTTGACTCATCAAGGTCTGGGTCAGAAGTGACAGACTCCGGGGAGTCTAAATGCTTCCTCTTACATAATCTTATGATGGACCTCTTCAGAAAGGTATTCTGGAGAGGTTTCAGAAGAGAGGGGTTCACCCAATGGGGCATCCTGAGGCCTACGGTCTCCACATGTCTGAGGATGCAGTGGTACCGAGATGGACACCAGGGCCTTTGGTGGAAGAATGCCTGGAGCTGAGAGTGAAGCTGTCTGTGGAGTGCTACCGAGATGGACACCAGGGCCTTTGGTGGAAGAATGCCTGGAGCTGAGAGTGAAGCTGTCTGTGGAGACAGCACTCTCATCACCTCGAAAGCCCCGCACCACTGATCCAAGGAAGCTCCCAGATCCAAAGAACCAGAAAACATCTCCTGAACCAACGGAGTTGGCTCCGAGGCCGATGTAGGAGCCAAGCTCACCCGTACCAAAGCCCTGAGAGGCAAGTTCAGATCAGACAACTGTCAGATCAGACTCTCCTCCCCTGACTCGACCAGACAGCGTTGGCTCCTTGACTCCACAAATTCAGAAGGAACAGAGGATGTCGGAATGGTAGTCAGAACTGAAGATCCTGGAATAGGCCTCTGGTTCCAACTGTTCCACTACAACATTCCAGCCCTGAAGTCCCGGATTGGAGGAGGAATGGAAGGTGGCAGGGTAGGCTGGGTCGGATCTGAAACCCTCTGGGGGTTGGTTCAGACTAAAATTTAGCAAGCGCCAGTATCCTCAAAAGTCTCCGCACACCACCATCCATATCATCATCTGAAAGGCTCCTGGTGGATCACGTAGAGGGGGGCAGGAGATCTGGAAGCTTGTAAAATTGGAGATTTAAATGTTGGAGAAACCGGTTCCAGTTCTGGGGACCGGTTCTGAACTTGAAACATCAACGGTTCCGACACTGAAGGAGCTGCAGTGGAAGGTTTCTCAGGCCAGACAGGCTTTCAGTCCGATGAAGAAGTCTTTGAAAACTTTTTAGTTGGTTCAGACTAAGCCTCTGATTTAGAACTTTTACCAGATCTTTCAGATGGGGAAGAGGGCTGTTTGGAAGGACTCTGACCTTCTCCTAAAGCTTCTGAAAAGGGAGTTTTTAATAACTACCTAAGGATCAACTTATTCTTCCTTTCAAGAAGAACCCTGTGGCTAAAAGAATGGCAACTGGCACAGGATTCTTGAAGGTGTACTGCTCCAAGGCAGTACTTACACACAGTATGACTGTCAGTCACGAAATTTTTATGACTGCATTTTGTACACTTCTTAAATCCTGAGGGGCTGTTTTGACATCTTAACTGTCTGCACACACAAGCTAGCAGAAAGAAAACTGGCACAGCAGACAGCAACACTACAGCTACTATAACAACGAAATAATTGGCACACGGTAGGTATACCTATATATAAATAAATATATATATATATATATATATATATATATATATATACACATACATACATATATATATATATATATATATATATATATATATATATACATACATATATATATATATATATATATATATATATATATACACATATATATATATATATATATATATATACACATATATATATATATATATATATATATATACACACACACACACACACACACACACACACACACACATACATGGGTCTACTTCATATGACCTAAAGTTCATATGATCGACACTCAGTTCACTGACACCAATACACCGAAAGCTCAAAACACCGAAAACTCATTTGATCGAAACTCACAACACTGACACGTGAAGTTTAAAGCATTATGCCCTTCTCCCCACTGTAGCATGATACTGCTTTAGAATATATTGGTAGGGGGGTTGTGGGGGGCACAGCCCCCCACATTGGTGTGTGTGTGTGGGGGGGGGTGGCGGAGCCCCCCATTGTTTAGATAAATAGTGTTGTCTGCAAACAGTTAGTCATTCCAGTTGTAAGCATCCATGTGTATGTTTGAAATGTATGACGTATGTGGGGGGCTATGCCCCCCACCCCCACCTATATATTCTAACTCCAGGATCGCGCTACAGTAGGGAGAAGGGCATAAAACTTTGAATTTTATGTGTCAGTGTTATGAGTTTCGATCAAATGAGTTTTCGGTGTTTTGAGCTTTAGGTGTTTTGGTCTCTGTGAAAAGTTTGTTGATCTAATGAGCCGTCGATCATATGAAGTAGACCCATATAGGTTTATAGGTAGGTACCAGGCTATTGGCCCTAGGGTCTATATAAGCCTAGCCAAACGGTACCCTGGCTTTTGCCACCCAAGAAAATTATTTTCCTGTGCCCCTGTCAAGCAGAGCCACAGAAGTGATCCCTGGGGTGAAATTCCTATCTCCCATCCAATCATCAAGATTTTTCTTGAAAAGTGCTAATGAGGAGCTTTGTTTGATATAGACAGGTAGTTTGTTCCAGTGTATGGGAAGTCTCTGAGACAGGAATCTATCCCTCCAGCATGTCCTGTTTATTGTGGTGACAAGGTTTAGGTCCCTGGAGCGTGTAGCTTGGAGGGACTGGCATTTCTTTACTTTGAGCATGTCCAACAGCTCTGGGTTTGACATAGCTTTGTATGTTAGTCAGAGGTCGCCTCCAAGTACGCGCTATGCGACAGAGTAAAGCTGGAGTTTTTTTAGACCGTCTGCGTACAGCATCTGTTTGAGGCCGGTAATCCTATTTGTGAGGTATTTCTGTGGCCTTTCCAGTTGTTGTAGTTGTCTTGTGAGGTACATGCCAAAAGGGGCAGTGTACTCTATAATGGGTCTAATGAGTGATGAGTAGAGGGGAACAATGACCTCTTTTTTCCTGGATGAGAAACCTTTTGTGATGAGGTGTGCCACGTAGAAGGATTTCCTGACTACTGTGGCGATGTGATTATCAAAGGAGAGACTACTGTCCACCTGTGTCCCAGAGTCTCTTATCACACTTTTGGTGTTAAGTAGACTACCGCCTATGTGGTAGTTCATGGGTACAGGAGTTTTTACCAAAAGGGATGACATTGCACATTTTGGCATTGAGCTTGAGGCCATGGCTTTGACACCAGGCATCTGTCTCAGTGAGGCCCTTTTGTAGGATGTCCACATAGTTAGGAAATTTGATTATGGCTCCTAGTTTGCAGTCATCTGCGAACATGGTTAGCCGAAGACCTTCTGTGTTAGCCTGTACTTCAGAGAAGTAGATACCAAACAGGAGAGGACCTAGGACTGAACCCTGTGGTACTCCAATTGTCACTGGTCTGAAGTTGAGTCTGCTACTTTCACAGTGGGTTCGGTCAGTGAGCCAGTTGGCAACCCATCTTGTGACATAGAGATTTATACCTTGTTTAGTGAGTTTGTCTATAATTCCAGAGCAGGGGATGGTGTCGAAAGCCTTGGCGAGATCTAGATAGGCTGTGTGTGCCACCTTACCCTCATCTACACCTTTGGTGACAGCTTCAAAGAAGTCTAGCAGGTTTAGGAGATATGATCTGCCTTTTACAAACCCGAACTGGGTAGGGTCCAGAGTTTGGAGATTACCAATGTCATTGTTTACAAGTTCCATGATGATACGCTCCATAGCCTTGCAGACCAGGCTCGTCAGGCTAATGGGGCGTAGTTCCCGGGGTCCGTGGTGGCTCCCCGTTTGTGGAGTGGGATAACCATTGCTGTGTGCCATTCAGTGGGCACAAAGCCTGAGGCGAGGCTATGACTGAACATGGTACTTAGGTGGGGTGCCAGTTCGTTCTGTAGTTCATGTAGAACACACACTAAGGGAAAAGTCCTCTAATTTAAATGGGCCAAGCAGCCCTCTAACTTAAATGAGCTACCTTAACTAAAGACAACCAACAAGCTTGACAGGAATTATCTGAAAAACACGCACTAAGGGTAAAGACCCTCTAATTCTAACAGGCCAAACAGCCCTCTAAATTAAACGAGCTAGCTTAATTAAGGACAAACAATAGAAATGAAACATCTCTCTAATAAAACAAGCTTAACAAGAATTATTTTAAACACACGCTATTATTTAAGCCAGGAAGCCAGGCTATGGAAGGAAAGGCCGTGAGAAAAAATGACGGCCAACCATCACAAAACAAAGGTAGCGAGCACAGCAAAAACTGCTAAAAGGTAACTAACTAACTGCAAAAGAGAGAAAAATTGCATTATTATACACTATAAACAAATAGAAAGATTTTACTCAGCCAGAGCCAGTATGAAGCACTTGATCTTGTTTTAGCGGCAAACGAGATCTGGGCAGTTTCCTACAACATCATGGAATAGGATATGAGCCATGAGCTAGTAAACAGCCTTGAGCTTTTGTAGAAGGCCAAACCCCAATCAGTAAGGAATGAAGGTGAGATAGGACAACATCACATCTAAAGATTTAGAAATATTACATCTATCTGATCACTGAACTTGAACAAAGTTATTAATTTCTTTTCAAAAAGGGGAGATGGCTTCACATTTATATACCATATGCGTCCAATTGGCTGTTATTTCAGAATCACCTCTGCAGAATTTAATTCTATTTAATTTATGCACAACTGTTATGTTGTTAGGAGTGGCAAAAGCTTTGTATAAAAATTTTCAAGTGAAAATTTTCCAATATAATGAAGATGTAAGTTTTATCTGTAGATTTTAATATTTTCTTGTATTCTTTACAGAACTCTTCATTATTATTTTTTGCGAAGTTATTCTAAAGAAACTATCTAAATATGTAAACTCTAGCTCAAGAATTTTATAAATTGGGGACAAACATAGTTTATTTTTCATTGCATTATTACTGATGTTAAGAAATCGTTACCCAAATTATTGGAATTTTCTCATCTAAGTTAAATATCTTATTTATCTTGGTGTTTATAAAATCTCTAAATATCTGTAAAATTAATCAATTCTCAGAATCTTGACTGTACTTGGACCTTAAATTTTCAACAGTATATATATATATATATATATATATATATATATATATATGTGTGTGTGTGTGTGTACATACACACGCATATACACATATATACATACACAGACACACACATCAGTACCATTTTAGAATTGATGCCAATACATTAAATTACTTTGCTGTTTCCATACTAGCATTTTGTTGAAGTAACAAGTTTCTAAACAGTCATTTACATATGCAATTGGAAACACAGAAGATATTACCTCTTTAATACAATGGTTAGAATATGTGAACTTTTGGAAATAGGAAATGTTATTTAAATAGGGAATTTGAAAAGAGGGTGCAATGCTATTTACACAATAATCTTTTAATAACCAGATAAAACTATCAGATACTATTTGTCTATGACTGGTTATGATGCATTTATTATTTACTAATAATATAGCTTATGTATTTGTTTCCAAATTGAATCATAAGATGAATTTATCCACAATGCTACAACTTTTACAACTGCTGAAGTAGCATATAACTGAATATTAGGGAATCATATTCCATCATTATCCCAACCTTTTTGTGCCAAAGGAAACTCTTCGTTTATTAGGATGCCAAAATAATTTAAGTAGAGTATTATTTACGCTCTTCATCAATTTTTTTTGGTAGAGATAGTACTAAAGATTGTAAGTCACACAATATTTTAGGGAGAATTAGCATCATAATAAGCAGTAATCGTTCTTCCATGGTAAAGAATTTGTTACAGTTTGCAACTACACTTAAAATTTTATCAACTTGTTGAAAGTTTGTAACATTTCTTTACTATTAGACATAATGGTTACATCAAGGTATTTCATTTGATTGCTACTCAAATTAAAGTTAGAATATTTATTTAAAATTTTATTAATTAATAATGTGCTTGTATTACTATAATTAAATCTTAAGGTTGAGATTTCTTCAAACTGGCTCATAGAACTAATATATTATAATGAAATTTCTATATTTCCTATTGTCAGTAAAATGTCATCAGCAAAGAGCGGAATCTTTAATTCAAAATCTTTTATTTTGATATCATTAATGTTCTTATTAGATCCAATACTATTAGCAAAGGGTTCTATAGCTAATGCAAAAAGTAAAGCTGATAATGGACAGCCCTGTTTTGTTTTATTTTGTAATTTAAAAGAATTAGAAAGAAAAACAATTATTTTAATATAAACAGAAGAGTTACTGTACAACTCAGAAATTAACACAATTAGCTCAGGTGAGAAATTATACACCAAGTGTTTTAAACAGGTATAACCAAATAAATGAGTCAAAAGCCTTACCTAAATTGAGACCAATGACATAATGTTCTTTTTTATCATTTGCATAATCTTTTAATGTATGCATTACTATTACATTATCCTGTACTTGCCTTTTTAAAATGAACCCATTTGATCATTATTAATTAGTCTAGGTATAAGTAGATTAATTATGTTAGCTAAAATGGACATGGACATCTTATAGTCCACATTTAGAACTGAAATGGGTATGTATGATGAACACTATGTAGGATCCTTATCTTGTTTTAAAATAAGTGATATAAGGAAATATTTCCATGATGGGGAACGTCAGCAGTTGTTTTTATTTCTCTATAGACCTTACCTAATATTTTAAGTGCATCATCTGGTAGTATTTTATGGTATAGGACCATCTAAGCCTTATTATTTGTTTTACTTTTTATATGATCTTTTATTTCTGTTAAAGTGAATGGTATATCAATTTTTATGTATTTTTTTTATTTCTTCACTTGTTTATTTATATTTTACCTCAGATGTTTCAACTATATCATCACTATCTAGGTTACTTTTATTTTTATATTTTCATAAAATATTTTAAAGCCCTCATGAATACCTTTGATATCTCTTCTACTTCATTATTTATATGTATGTGTAATAATTTCTTTGATGCAATTTATTCATTTTATTTGATCTAAGTGCAAGTTTATGGAAGCTTAAAGGGTTTACTGAATATGCATGAAGTTTAGGTTTTCCAGGTTTATTGAAACTTTACGATTTAGAATTTCAACATATTTTGTATTTAAGTTTAGACTGACTGACAATGTCATCTGATTTTAGATTTAACTTTAGTGTGTCTATTTTGGCGTGTAGTATATTCAATTCTTTGTCCCATTCTCTTGTTTTACTAATATACCAGCTTGTAACTCTTCCATTTAAGTAAGCCTTTAGTAAATCTCACAGGGCAATGTCAGTTACTTCACCCATTTACATACCAATCCTTGAATCCTTTTATTTTAATGAAGTATGCTGGTAAACTCCAGTGATGTTATTAGATTGACAGTTTTTAAAATAATATTAAAAATTATAGCATCATGGTCTGATAATGACATGAAACTGCTGAAAAGTACAGTTTTGTACCTACCATAAATGTAGATGTTCGAGTGCTCATACAGCTGCAGTCATCACACTTGGGTTATCCTGCCGTCAGGCGGGTCCTCGGTCGGCCGAATTCCAAAGTCTAGGTCCGGCGTCGGTTGTCGTCGCTTCTTCCCTGACGTCAGTGCGGCAGGGGTATAAAAGAGGCAGCCAACGCCATTTTCTTCAGTTTTTCTTGCCCCAGAAAAGGAAGGCAAAACATATTATGCAAACATACACAGTAGATAAATCAAAACAGTAGTTGCAAGCAAATACACCATAAAGGAATACCCCAAATAGGTTGTATGTTAAAGGTGTTTGACATAAGCCCTGTCCTAAGAGGGGATGGAGGGAGGGTAACGGACTGCAGCAGTATGAGCACTCGAACATCTACATTTATGGTAGGTACAAAACTGTACTATGTTCATCGTGCATACAGCTGCAGTCATCACACTTGGGTAGAATCCCAAAGCTAAGTAAGGGTGGCAGGTACTAAACGGAATTAGGAGGGGCTAGAATGCCCTGCAGGACTGCTGTGGCAAAGCCCGCTCTAGATTTTGAGTATAGTGGAAGGTGGTAGTGCTTGGAGAAAGTGTGCACTGAACTCCAAGTAGCTGCTTCCAAAATGTCCTTGGTAGGGACCCCCCTGAGGAAAGCTGCAGAGGTAGCTGTAGCCCTGGTGGAGTGGGATCTGATGTATACAGGGACTGTTTTTCCATGAAATGAATAACAAAAGCGTATGCAGTGGGCTATCCATTTTGAAATAGTCTGTTTGGAAATAGCCTTTTCCTTGAGCACCTGTAGCATAGGACACAAAGAGCTGCTCAGATTTCCTGAATGACTTTGTTCTGTCCAAGTAATAACGAAGTTGCCTGTGAATGTCCAAGGAATGTAGTAGCCTCTCTCCTTTGTTCTGTGGATTTGGATAAAAGGTAGGTAAATGAATAGTCTGATTCAGAGCTACACTGGATACTACCTTTGGCATGAAGGTAGGGTTGGTTCGTAAGGAAACCCTGTCCTGATGGAAAATGATGAATGGTTGCACAGCCATGAGGGCCCTGAAGCTCCGAAACCCTGCGTGCTGAGGTAATAGCCAGAAGGAAGGCTATTTTCCACAACAAGTATTGTAGCTCTGTTGAAGAAGCCGGCTCAAAAGGAGGCAGGGTCAGCTTTTCCAATACGAAGTTGAGGTCCCAAGCTGGGGCTGGTGGTTTCCGTGGGGGGTTTATATTTTTTGCCCCTCTGAGGAACTGCCTTAATAGAGGATGGGAGAATAAAGAGGATCTGTATTGTATTGTGCTGAAATGGCTGAAGCGTGGATCTTGATGGAGGAGAAGGAAAGGCCACTGTTTAACATCTCAGCTAGGTACTGTAAAATTTGAGGAATATTTATTACCGAAGGATTCTGGCCCTTTTCTTGATTCCAGGAACAAAATCATTTCCATTTGGCGGAGTAGGTTTTTCTAGTAGAAGGTCTCCTGGCCTCCAAGATGACATCCTGCACCTCCTTGGAGAGGAGAGTCTGATGGGAAATTAAGGTATTCTCCATGCAGCTAGATTTAAGGTTTTGAGCTGGCTGTGAAGGGTTCTGTAGTTATGTTGGGACAACAGAAGAGGAACTAGAGGTAGGATTCATGGTGGTGAGTGTGACAGGCTCTTTAGGAGAGGATACCAGTGCTGTCGTGGCCAGTCTGGTGCAATGAGAATCATTTGTGGCATCTCTGCTCTGGTTTTTAGTAGAACTTTGGTCAGTAGAGGTAGAGGCAGGAAGGCTTAGACTGTCAATGTTGTCCAATTGAAAGAGAGTGCGTCCACTTTCCAGGCCTGTGGATGATAGGTCTTGAACAGAATTTCTCCAACTGGTAATTTCTGTGGGTAGCAAATAGATCTATATCTGGCTGTCCCCATGCCTGAGTTATCTTTAAGAAGACTTGAGGATGCAACTTCCATTCGTGTGGGTCTGTCATATTTCTGCTTAAGTTGTCTGCCAGTGTGTTTTCCTTCCCTGGCAGGAATTGTGCCTGAAGTTGAATTTGTAATTCCAGTGCTGTGTTCCACAGGGTCATAGCTTGCCTGCACAGGGGGCATGAATGAGTCCCCCCGTTTGTTTATGTACCACATGACTGTGGTGTTGTCTGTCCTTATTAATAGCTGGCCTGGATGCAGTAGGTCTTTGAAGGTCATAAGAGCATTTTGCACGGCTAGCATCTCCTTTTGGTTGATGTGTAGGTGCTTCTCTTTTTGGGACCATTTTCCCTGAATGCACTGATCTTCCATGTGTGCTCCCCAGGCGTAGTCTGAGGCATCTGTTGTGATGATTTGAGTTGCTTGAGGTAAACGGAAAGGGAGACCTGTGTTTCTTTGGCATGCTTGAGCCCACCACAAAAATTCCTTTTGAAGGCATGGAATGAGTGGTATAATTGTTTCCAAGCTGTGGCTATGTTGAGACCATAAGTTTTTTAGATACCACTGTAGTTTCCTCATATGCAGCTTTGCACATGGTATTAGTAGGATGCAAGATGCCATGAACCCCAGAGCCCGCAGGACTCTCCTTGCAGTTAGTCTGGTTAAAGTTGCCATTTTGTTGAAGTATTGAGACAGTTGCCCTTGTTTGTCTGGCGTGAGGTAAGCCATCTGGGTTGTTGTATTTAAGCTGGCACCCAGGAAAATTATCTGTTGAGAAGGTATTAGTTTTGATTTCTTTTTGTTCACTGTGTAACCCAGATAGTTTAATAGTTTTATTACAAACGCCAGATGCTGCAATAGAATGTCCTTGCTGTCCGCTTGGATCAGGCAGTCGTCCAGATATGGGTAGATTTGTATTCCTTATTGTCTGCAGAAGGCAATTACTGATGCCAGGCATTTCGTAAACACTCTGGGCGCAGTAGATAAGCCAAAGTGCAATGCAGAGAATTGGTAATGGTTTGAACCTGCAAGAAATATGAGGCATCTTCTGCAATCTTGTCTGATAGGGACATGCAGGTATGCCTCCTTGAGGTCCAACGTTACCAGCCAAGACTCCTTGCCCAGCATGGGAAAAAGCTGCTGTAATGTGAGCATCTTGAATTTTGGTACCTCTAGATATGTGTTTAGAATAGATAGGTCTAAGATGGGTCTCCAATCTTTGTCCTTCCTTGGTACCAGAAATAGTCTTGAATAAAAGCCTTGACCTTGTTCTTTTGCAGGTACCTCTTGAATTGCTTTCATATCCATGAGAGCGGAAATTTGTCTTTGTGCCTCTGCCCTTTGACTTTGTGGCAGGTTTGGCATGCCTCTCATTTTTGGAAGGGTGTGAAAGTGGAACCTGTAGCCTCTGTCTATAATATCCGGAATCCATTTGTCTTTTGTAACAATGTGCCAGTTTTTTGAAAATAAGGCCAGTTTTCCACCCAAAGGTGCTGCCATTATAGCTTTGTTTGGCAGGCATAGGGGGAAGTCATTGTGTCTGTTTTCTAAATGACTGTGGTCTATCTTTCTCCACCTCTTGGGGTTGGGTGCTTGCCACTGTCTAGCTCTGTAAGATCCTTGAGGTTGCCCTCTACCCCTTGGGCGTCTGTATCTGCCCCTTTGGGGTCTGTCCGTGGCTGGAAAGGACCAGTTTTTTTTGAAGGCCAGTTTCTGCTGAAGCGTGGAGGTTGCACCTGCAAGAAATCTTTAACTGTTTGCATAGATTTCACTTTTTCCTCCATTTTCTTTAGTACCTCCTCAGCTTTAACACCGAACAATACATCTTTTTGAAGTGGTGCATCTAATAACTTTGCTTTGACATGATCTGGTAAGGTTTGCTCTTTGAGCCAAGCAGGTCTACGTATGACAGAACCCGTAACAGCAGCTCTACATGAGGCCTCTAAAGCATCAAAACCACACTGAAAGGTATGTTTCCCCACTTGCTCTGCTCCATGCAACAAATCCAGCAACTCTTTCAAATCTGGTTGTTCTGTTTGTGTCATTTTGCTTTTCAGCTGAAAAACAAGAACTGTTGGTACTTTAACATATGAAATTGACAGTTTAATGCCCTCATGGTTAAAGTGGCTGAAGTGTACACCTTTTTCCCCCACCTTTCTAATGCTCTGGAATCTCTCTCTGAAGGTAAAGGGTTTTTAGCAGTAGAGGCCTTAATTCCCTTGGGACCCTGTGAAATTGTTTCTGGGTCAGCAGTATGGCTTTTATAAAGGAACTGGTGAGAATCAGGAACCCGGTAATATCTGTCTGGTTTAACAGGGGCTGGAGGTAGAGAGTCTGGATTAAGACTGGCTTCTGAGTACACATCATCCAAAATATTTAAAACAGGAGGGATAGCCAGGGGCCTATGCTGGGGGAGCAGTAGAAATTCCCTGAGCCTTTTCTTGGAATCTGAGTAATCTTGGCCTTCCCAGTGGAAGTGCTCTCTCAATGTATGCAGGGTTTCCCCAAAAGAGTAGTCCTCGGGGGGGGGGACCGAGGGAATAGACTCCTCAGCATCAGAGTCTTCAAAAGGGGAATAGGCGTAATCCTGGTCCTCAGAATGGTCTGAGGTAATAGAAGCCTGGTCTGAGGAAGGGTAGTCTTCCTCCAACCTGGGTCTTTTATCTGGGGGGAGTTGAGAACCCCTGATGAGAGTTATCAAATTCTCAGCCATTTTAAGCATCTGTTTTTTAGGCATGGGGCCTTGAGAGGAGGTCTGAGGACCCTGTTTTTTAGTTTTCATTGTAGCTTTAGATTTAGTGAAGGATTTAATAGAGAAGGTGGTAGGCCTGAAGACGCCTTCAGAAATGGCAGGCCTCGCTAAATTTTCGGTTTCCTCGCCAAGATTGGCGTCGGTATCTGCAGTGGGAATGGAGACAGAGGAACCTGCGACCTCGGGTACTGAAGTCACCGGTAAAATTGTTTCATTGGTAGTCAGGGGCTGCGTAGGCACCTCGCTGAGAACCGGTAGTCGGCCTAAGCGTGGTCTCAGTACTCAGTGCAGGCCTCGGATGTCGGTCCTTATCTTTGCGTCTTTTGCCTAAAACTGGAGTCTGTGTATCCGACGACATGATATAATTAAATTTTTTGCCAAAATAATGAGGGGCGAACTCCGCCCGGCGCTTAATAGTGCGCTTGTTGAACCTAGCACAAAAACGTCAGGCCGAGACGTCGTGGTCTGGCCCTAAGCAAGGTATACAGAAAATCCTTATGTGGTATTTGCTTCCCACAAGAAATGCAATTATTAACTTTGTCTGACATCGGTCTGAGGCAAGAAAAGTTTCCCCAACGGGGTACTTAGCTTTAAAGAAGACTTCGGCTGAAATACTATTCGTAAATCTCAGGAGATGGCCGACCGGCACTTGCGAACTGCTTCTGCTTCAGGCACCGCGCTGCAAGAAAGACTGAAGAAAATGGCGTCGGCTGCCTCTTTTATACCCCTGCCGCACTGACGTCAGGGAAGAAGCGACAACAACCGACGCCGGACCTAGACTTTGGAATTCGGCCGACCGAGGACCTGCCTGACAGCAGGATAACCCAAGTGTGATGACTGCAGCTGTATGCACGATGAACATCCTCTCTGATATGTGATAACAGACTGAGACAAAAATGTTATCAATATTTGTGATCATATCTAAATGAATAAATGGTTAACTGAAGTGAGTGCTTAACATACCATTTTTATCAACAGAGGTATCTTTTACTTTGGGCATCACTGGTGAATTCTTGCATAAAATGAGGGTGCTTCTTTTAGCTCGAAAGCCAGAATTTCCTAAAATCAAACCATTCTTTAATGAAAGTTTACTTACACGTTTACTGAGTAAATGTGTTTCCTGCAGAAATACTATTTGAGCTTTATGTAATGGCAAGTATTTGAACAGACTCCCCCTCGTTACTGAATTATTTAATCCATTAATATTAATAAATATGCATTTAAAATCAGACATTTATATAAGAAAGAAAAGAATCGCAGGTACAATGAAATTACATTTATGTACAGAAGTTATATACAACAATACAAAGTCTTCAGCTATGGACAAAACCTTTGAAACAAAAAAAAATGACCCAATGATATAAACCCTAAAACATTCTGCCATGGAATAACATATTCCTAGTTTGTTGAAAAAGATAAACAAGCTACCTCTCAAACTCTTCATTAGACTAACCAAAGCTTAGCTCATGCTTCTGTTTCATATTAATTTGTCTATTTTTTTAGTATGCATCATCTTAAAAAAGCTTGTCAGTGAGTTATTATGAATAAGAAAAGTTAAATAGGTGCTCAGAACCTTTATAAGTTGACCAAACTGAATATCTTCCACAATCATCCTTCCCTGTATGTCGCATCATCTTCCTGGTCTAATAGAGGAAGTCTGCTGTTATTTTCATATTTATTAAATTTATAGGTCAGATGGTTTTATATTTTTCTATATTATTTACTGTGTGTAAAGTTGTTCATAAATTAGTACCAGGCTAGCTGTCCTTGTGGGCCATTCCAAGTTTAGCCAATTACACTTCATGTGAGAATTCAACCCTACACCTTCTGCCTATAAGGTAAACACCCTAACCACTATGCCAACCCCCTGTAGAAGTTATTTATATTCTTTATCTATATAAATATTTACTTATTATGATCTATTTCTGTTTGTATACTATGTCTTGTACTATTACTATATTCCTAGATTTTATATTTTAGCTATAATCCTAGTGTAGACTGTCACATAATAGAACATTTATATGTACCCGTATGTATTTGATACTCTTTAATCTAGTAGTACTGTTAGAATCAGTCATATTTGTTCCTTAAATGTTATGTCTTCTAGTATCTGAACAAACATCTGAAAAATATTCCCTTTTAAGATTCAAACTTTCCATAACAAATTGTTCTGAGATATTCTAGTATCTGAACAAACATCTGAAAAATCTTCCCTTTTAAGATTTAAACTTTCCATAACAAATTGTTCTGAGATATTAAGTTTTGTTATCAATATAGAGAGGCAATAACAGAGAAACACAACCCTAGATTTTTTATCAGAAGTGTCATTCTATAAACTAGGATGTAAACTATCCATCTGATATTGTTAATCCTCGTTCATTCCTTACACATGGTTATCGGTTCCGACCTTGCAAACGAGCCGGCCATTTTCCAAGCTCGTGACAGCTACAAACTCGAGAGCTAAACTCTTACCCATAATCCCACTCACCCTGTTACCTCCAGATTTCGTTTGCCGCATTGCCATTCAGTCGTGCCAAGCTGCTTCTTTTGAACTACGTATAGTTATTTGTTGTCAGAATAGTCACTTACATAACTTTTTCTGTCACAAAAGTTCCTATTTGTTGTCTCTTACCCTATTGCATCTAGCAACCATATTTTCTTGAGTTTTCTTCTCTTTTCTCTAAAGCTTTTACCACGAGGTATTTCTCCCCTACCATCGTTGGTAATCTTCCCTTTTTCATACCTTCAGGTATTCTTTTGTACCACTGCTGGTACCCTTTCTACTATCCCTTTTTTCTATCATGGCAGATAAGAAAGGTAGTCCGGGTTTTAAAAGGTGTTCTGATTATGGACACAAATTACCTACATCTGATGCACACTCTTTGTGCGTTTATTATTTGGGGGCGTCCCATTCATCTGTTGACCCGCCCTGCACTGTGAAAACTTTTCTAACAGAACCTTGTTAGAAAGGAAAAACAAGTTGTTGCTGAAGGGACTTCTTAACTCTCCCTTTTCAGAGGCTATTTCTGGGTCGGAGGCCTCATCCCCCCACCCCTAGAGCCCATAAGAAAATTATGGATGTTCATACTAAGGCCAAGTCTTAGCCTTCATCCCCAGCTGGGGACTCCCGCCAACCAAAACCTAAAAAGGCTAAAGCTTCCGCTCCGGAGCTCACTAAGTCAGCCCCAGTGCTTTCGGTGCCTAGACTTTGGCACCAAGGCCTTCGGCTACATTAGTGATCTCGGCTCTGTCTTCTCCTGCAGCCTTCACTATATCGGCACCGAGGGGCTCCTCGGTTCAGACTATTACGACTACTGTATCGGCACCGACCGCTCAGTCAGCGCAGACCTTGACCACGTCGGCTCAGACATCTTACTGGGAACAGACACCTCAGTTGTTGGCTCCAATTTTGTCGGTTCCAGCTTCGGTACAGACAACCACTTCAGCACCGATCCTTGTGTTAGTGCAGACCATGACCTCGGCACCGATGACTTCCTCGGTGCAGACACCCGTAGTTCAGTCTCTCTCAGCACCGTTGTTCTCGGTGCGGACTGGTGAGGTGGGCACCGAGTTTGTCTCTTCTGTGGACAGGCCTGTTTCTCCCTCAGTCTCCGTGAGGTCCACTAGAAGCCTTTCCAAACACGATGTGTTGTGTCTTGTGGATCAAGTGCTTTTGGCCAGAGGTATCCAACCTCCCAGGACCTATCCTTCCTTGGGAGGTGATCTCCAATCTCCAAAGACCCCTTCTTATTCTCCTCCTTCATTGCCTTTGAAGTCCATTGATATAGCTCAGTCTTCCCCCTCTGCGGTTCCCTTTATGGATCACACTAAGAAACCGCAGTTGCCTTTGTGGCAAGAAAGTTTTGCTACGACCCAGGATGACAGTTGTGACACGTGTAATTTACTGCTCCACAGCTATCTGGGGACTCAGAGTCGGCAGGCTGAGCCACTTAGAGGAGAGGTGACCCCTGTTCCTGGACACTCACTCCTCTTCAGGTGGACCAGCCTTTCAACTGACGGAGAAGGTTTTCGCTTCTGCTGGCGATACTGGGCTGTCTATCCCCTGCCCTCCTCTGGTACACTGGTTTCACATGTCGCACCTAGCAGACACCAGGTGCAAGGGCCTCAGAACATATTCCCACAGGAAACCCCTTTTCCGCTGACTTCCCCAGCTTCTCCCTCTCCAGAAGTCCACCATAAAAGTTTGTGTAAGAGGAAACACATGGACTCCACAGAGGAGTCCCTTACTGAAGACACAGACTTTGATGAGGGGGAAGGATACCCTCGGTCACCCTCTGAGGTATCCTTTGGTGATATCCTCAAAATCCTTAAACAGAGAGGTGACTGGCACCCCTCTAATCTGACCTCTGAGGAGTCTGTGTTCCTGCAGGCTTTCCATGACCGGCCCCCTACCTCCTGGGTTACTCCACCTGCCGATGAACTTGTCCGGCTCATCGTTCAGCGTGCGTGGAAGGCTCCTGACACCATTGAGGCTATTCCTCGGAGGCCAGATAAGATTTTGTCCCCTCCTGCTACGGATCCCCATTGGTCAAAAGATCTTCCTGTGGATCCTCTGGTCATGGCGGCCGCAACAAAAAAGGATCTGGCAGAAGAAGAAAGCCAGACTGTCCATCCACCTAACAGAGAGTCCCGGGCCCTGGACATGATAGGGAAGCGCACCTTTGCATCAGCGACCTTTACTATCAGGTCCCTGAATTATATGGCACACTTTACCAAGCTTCAAAGGGATCTGATTTCCGAGGTCTCTGAAACCGTGGCTGGCGCCGTGTCTGATGAGATCCGTGACAAAGTGGCCTCTCAGCTGGCCACCACTGAGTCAATATCTAACTCCTCTATGCGACTGATATCTCACGCATCAGGAGCAGCTAGAGCGGCGGGTTCAGCTGCGGTCTTGAGATGACACGCCTGGATGCGCTTGTGCAATTTTGCGGAACCCTTTAAGGCTTCCTTTCTTAACGCTCCCATTGAGGCCTCTTCGTTGATTGGACCCAAAGTTAAAAGCACACTGGCCAGATGTGAAAAGGATGGTAAGACCCTTTCTACCATAGGTGTCAGTTATTCTTCCCCTCAACGTGCTTTCTTCCAAAACCAAAAGAGTGGGAAGATATAGTTCAAGAAATCTCAGGGTCTTTTCCGTGACACACAGGCCGAGTTCTCCCCTAGAGGCAGAGGGGGAAACTCACAGGGAAGATGCTCCTTTCGGGGCAGAGGGGGTCCGCGTAACCAGGGTTCCAGGGACTCTATCCCTGGCCAATCCTACCAGCGCTCTTGAAGAGCGGCCCAACTCCTTTCCTCTGGAGGTGGTTGGGGGTCGTTTCTCCTTGTACCCTTCTGCCTGGCTAATCATCACCACCGATTCTTGGGTACAAAGGATTATAACCAGAGGTTATCATATTCCCCTTCAATATTTGTCCTGTCCCTTCAAAAAACCCCGGATTCTATTTAAGACTATTTTTGGTGCCAAAGAAAACTGGGGACTGGAGACCAATTTTGTATCTCAGTGTATTGAACAAGTCTGTGAGAGTACAAAAATTCCAGATGGCCACAATACAGTCTATCCTCCCTCTTTTGGAAAAAGACGATTGGATGTGCTCGATAGATCTTCAAGATGCGTACTACCACAAAAAAGTGGACAGGCCATCAAGAAGATTTCTGCGCTTCCGTGGGGGAGCCAGTCACTACCAGTTCAGAGTACTGCCCTTCGGACTCTCTACAGCCCCCAGAGTGTTCACAAAGTGCATGGCAGTCGTCACAGCTCACTTGCAACGTCAAGTATTCCAGGTGTTTCCATACACAGACGACTGGCTCACTTCCGCCCCCATCAGGCATCTACAGAAAGAAGCCCTGGCATACTCTCTCCTCGCTGCACAAAGGCTAGGCATAACCATAAACTGGCAAAAATCCAATCTCACCCCATCTCAGTCGACAGAATTCATAGGGGTTATCTTGGACACAAAGAACTGCAGAGCTGCCATTCCAGAGCACAGAATTTTAAGGATAAAGCAACAACTGATTCCAATCCTTTCAAGGGAGAAATCCGCAGCTCACTCCACGCTACAGCTGTTGGGTTCCATGGCAGCCTCCATCACCATTGTCCCCCTGGCCAAGTTTCATATGAGGCTTCTACAATGGCTACTGCTCACCCAACGGTATCCTTTTCAGCATCCTCTTTCAGCCAAGATTTGAGTAACCCACAGGTGCAAACAGGATTTAAATTGGTGGATGACACACAATATGTCACAATGGTCTCGCTCCTTCTCCCCCCAGCAACCAAAGGTCACAGTGACCATGGATGACTCCCTGATAGGGTGGGGGGGGGGCTATGTCAGGGACAGACAATCCAAGGCACATGGTCCAAACTGGAGGCCCATCTGCATATAAATGTTCTAGAGCTGAGCTGAGGGCATTGCTTCTGGCATTGCAAGCATTCCATCCCCTGCTGCCGTCTGGGACGATTGCGATTAAATCAGACAACATGGCGGTGATCTGGTACATCAACAAGCAAGGTGGAACCAAATCTTACCCCCTTTGCCGAGAGGCCATGAGGATATGGCAATGGGCGATGGCTACCAACAGTTTTCTTCTAGCAACGCACATTCCCGGGAGTTCCAACGTGATAGCAGACAGACTCAAGCAGGCGCATTCTACAACCTCACGAGTGGTCCCCGAATCCCTTGATAGCGGCGTAAATCTTCCACCGCTGGGGCCATCCTTGCTGTGATCTCTTTGCATCCCCGACCAACTACAAATGCAGCAACTACTTCGCCCTAATTCCCCCTCCGGGACAGTCACCCAGAGACGCTCTAGTGCATGATAGGCCCTTGGGTCTTCTTTATGCATTCCCACCCTTTCCCCTCATTCCCCAGTTTCTGAAGAAAACCCGTCAGTTGAAGAGCAAGGTGATCCTCATAGCACCATATTGGCCTCATCAGATTTGGTTCCTCTTCCTTTGGCCTCACCTACTAGATCGACCATGGATTCTCCATCCAACCCCGGAGTTGATCTCACACCCACAGAACTTGATTCATCCCAACTTGACAGCCTGAAGCTCACAGCTTGGCTACTCCAATTCCCTTGATTGCCAGGCAGAATGATCTTTCTTTACCAGTACGTGACTTTCTCATTGCATCTCATAAGTCTTCCACTAGAATTACTTATCTAAGCAAGTGGAAAAGATTTACCTGTTGGCTGAAAGATAAACAAGAAGATCCCTTCTCAGCACCAGTGTAGATAATACTAGACTATCTGGCCGACCTTTTCCAATCGGGTCTATCGGCCTCTACCATTAGAGTTAATTTGGCTGCAATTTCTAATTTCCATGAGGGTGTTCAAGATTCCTCTCATGTCTCACAAATTGTGCAAGACCTTCATAAAAGGTGTGAATCATCTCAAGCCACCTTTTAGAGAACCTATTCAACCATGGGATCTATCATTAGTTCTACAAGCTCTGATAATGCCACACTTTGAACCAGATTCTTCTTGCGGCCTCAAGTATTTGTCATGGAAAACCTTGTTTTTGGTCACCATTACTTCTGCCAGACGTATCTCTGAGTTTCAAGCTTTATGTATCAAGAGTCCATACTTGATTTTTCATAGAGATAGAGTGTCTTTCTGAACTAATCCTTCATTTCTGCCAAAAGTGATCACTGAAATGTCTATTAATTAAACCATCGAATTCCCAGTTTCCTTTCCCAGTCATTCAAACAGAGGAGAGAATTGCCTACATTCCCTAGATATCTATAGGGAAATCCATTTTTACTTAAACAGGACTAGGTCCTTTAGTAAATCTGACCAGCTATTTTTGGCCTATTCTGGACCTAGATTAGGATCTGCTGTTGCTAAGGTCACATTAGCTAGATGGTTGAAGGACTGTGTGACCTTCATTTATACACAACGTAATATCCCGTTGCCTACTACCATGAAAGCTCATTCGACAAGGTCGGTGGCAATTTCTGCTACCTTCCATGCCAGAGCCTCTTTACATGACATCTGTGCAGCTGCAACTTGGGCTACGCCTCATACCTTCATCAATCATTACAAATTGGATTTGGCCTCCAGGGGAAGAGCATCCTTTGGTTCTATGGTGCTCAGGAATGTCCTTTCATGAGAGCCCCCCCAGGAATAGAGGTAGCTGGGGACTCTGTCCCATGCGTAAGGAATGAACGAGGATTAACAATATTCAGATTAAGAAGTTATGTCTTACCATAACGTTCCATCTGTATTGTTGATCCTTGTTCACTCATTACGACCCTCCCCTCCTTCCCCCTCCTGTGGCTTCTACTAGATCTCACCATCCGGTTCTCTTATGTTATTTGACCAGAGGTAGCCTCTACCTTCTTTTGTCTTCAAACTCAATCTGAGGTAACAGGGAGAGGGGGATTATGGGTAAGAGTTTAGCTCGAGAGTCTGTAGCTGACGTGAGCTTGGAAAATGGCCGGCTCGGTTCCGAGGTCGGAACTGATACCCATGCGTAATGACTGAACAAGGATCAACAATACAGATGGAATGCTATGGTAAGGCATAACTTCTTATTTTGGTACACTGCAAGCATTCAGAACTATTTAATAACCGACAGTGATCTAAAATGCAATTTACTGCCTTTTGCTTATTATCTAATTTATATTTATTAACATCCTAGCATATGATTAAAAGTAAATAAATCATAATATTTTGAGACAGGAAGAAGTAACCTAGAGAGTTCTTAGAATTTTAGAACTCCCACAGCATCACAAAAGAGCTCATGATTCTAATTAAGCTGGCCCACATGACAAGGACTTGCAAATGAACAGTTTATCAGCTGCAATTCACACAAAAACTTTCACGTGCGAGTCCAAGCCAACTCTACTTTATACATCAATCCCTCAAACTCTTCCAAACCACTAAAGTCCAACAAAAAACTATTTCTAAGTATGTTAACCACTAAAAAGCTATTGTATTTAAGAAATGACATGTAATCATTCAAATAAGCAGTATTTGTACGAGATGTTCAATATAAAGCAGAATGTCATTTTTTTAAAGGAGACGTAGAATATAAACTTGGATTAAAAGAATGACAGTTATATGTGATCTTGGTTTAACTTGCAAAAGGGTGAATGTTACCCTAATTATTTGATAACATTCCAGTAATATATATATATATATATATATATATATATATATATATATATATAAGAAAAAAAAGTTATGTATTTACCATAACATTGCATCTGTGTTATTCTATCGTCATTCATCACCATAGAGTCTAGGATCTGACATTGGATCTGAGCCCGCAACACTCAGAAGGATCCAAGGCTCTAGCTCCTCCCTCTCCCATGATGTTCTGCTGCCCTCTAACCTCCAGACCGAGTTTGCTAACATATTCCTAAAGGCTACTCCCACAAAGGTAGAAGGAAACCACGCCATCTTACTCCTATATTGAAACAAGGTAGGGCGATGGCGGGTGGTAAATGTGATAAATGACACAGGATAACACAGATGCCAAGTTATGGTAAGTACATAACTCTATGTGATATTACCCATGTCATCAATCACCATAGGGTCAGAGTCCACAGCTACCATCTATCCTGGGAGGCCTCAAGGAAGGACATGCTGGAATGCTGGAGCACTGTAGAGCCAAAGGAAGTCCTGCACCTGACCAAGTGGCAGCAGCATAAATATCATCAACAGAAAGCTTTGCTACAAAAGCCGAACAAGTTGCTACAGACCTAGAAGAATGTCCCCTGACATTTCCTGAAATCTCAAGATGGTTAAGATCATAGACCACAGAGATGCAACTAGACATCCATTGAGAAATCGTGATCTTAGAAACTGGAAGGCCACGTCTGTTTGGGGAAAAGGCCACAAAAAGCTGTTCTGACTTACGGAAACCTTTAGTCCTATGCAAGCAGAAACGTAGCTGTCGGTGAACGTTCAAGGTATGTAGGGCATACTCCCCTCTGCTGGAATAGTTGGAGAAGAACACTGGAAGCTGAATGCATTGATTTAGTGACGATTTGGAAGCAATCTTGGGCAAGAAGGAGGAGGTTCGTCCTAAGAGAAACTCTGTCTTTGTGAAAAATCATGCAAGGACGAGTAATGGTGAGAGCTTGCAGTTCTGAGACCATCCTAGCTGATGTAAAAGCCACCAGAAAGGCCATCTTCCAAGACAGAAACTTGAGATTGCAGGAACTAGCAGGCTCAAAGAGGCTCCTAGTCAGAGACTGCAGAACCAGCGTGAGGTCCCAAGTAGGCAAAAGGTCCATAATCAGTGGCTAAAGTGGAAAAACCCCTTTCAGAAAAGCTTTACAGAGCCAAGATGAAAAGGTAGACTCAGAGCGCTCATGAGAGTTGAAAATCTCCGCCAACTGAAGCTTAACAGTGGAAAAACTTTCTCCTGTTTGGAAAAGGGAAGACAAGAACAAAGGTATATCAGACACTGAAGCAGAAAAGGGATCCAGATTCCTACTCTTAGCCCAGATAGAGAACCTTTTCCACTTACTACTGCAAACCTTTCTAGTGGAGGGTTTCTGGGAGGCCAGGATGTTACGTTTAATGTGGGACACTAGCCTGGATTTTTTTATGATCATTGGAACCGGAGAAACCACACAGTTATACAAGGGGTTCAAAGGTTTTGGAGAGGAATCCCTGATGTATGGGAAATCAGATCCTAAAGGGGATCCAGTAACCATGGTGGATACTTTAGATGAGATCCAATGAAAGGGAACCACTGTAATGATTAGGCCAGAAAGGGGCAATGAGGACAAGCCATGTTGTCAGGCATTATGCTTTCTGCAGAAGCTTGGATATTAAGGGAATAGGAGGGTAGACATAAAGGAGACACGGAGGCCAATTATGCACTAAACTGTCCCTTGACGACTCCCCCAGAGGAGGGGGGGTCAAGGTGAAGTACCTGCTGCACTTGTGGTTGGCTGGGGAGGCAAAAAGGTCTCAGCACAGTTGACCCCAATGGTTGAAAATCTGCTTTGCCACTGAAGGATTAAGGGATCACTCGTGAAAAGTCAAGATAAATTTGCTGAGCCTGTCGGTCAATGTGCTGGAATCCCTGGGTACATGCATTGCAAGAAGGAAGCAGCTGAAGGATATCGCCCATTCCCACACCCTCACTGCCTCTATGCACAATGGAGAAGAATGTGTTTCTCCATGCTTTTTGACACACCAGACCACTGCCATGTTGTCTGCCTGGATTGTAATCATCCCTAGAGGAAGGCAGTACTGGAAGGCTTGCACCAATAGAAGAACTGTCTCATCTCCAGAATATTTATATGCAACTTGGACTCGACTGGGAACTATGTGCCTTGGACAGTCTTCACCTGAAAATGCACCCCCCCCCCACCCCAACAAGGAGGCATCTGTGGTCACTGTGGCTATAGGCGGTGGGAGAGAGAAGGGCCTGCCTAGAGAGAGATCCTGAGACTGATGCCACTACTGGAGGTGACGTCTGCACACGGGTGTCAGTTTTATAGTCAGACAAGGGATGAAGCAAAGCCGACCACTGAACAGCTAAGGTCCATTGCAGCACTTGCATGTGATACTTGGGCATGGGAACGAGATGAATGGCCAAAGCCATGGATCCAAGAGCCCGGAGAACCAGGTGAACAGAGAGTGACAGGTCTAGAATCTGTGTGACTTGTTTCCATACTAAATAAATTCTGTGCAAGGTAAAGCTGCAACCTCTGAAATGCAGTCTAACTGAACTCCTATGAATTCCAACTGCTGGGTGGGGATCAGATTGGATTTTGCAAGGTTGGCAGTTGTCCCCAACTGACAGAAGCGGGGAAGAACATAATGAATCATCTGTACCAGTCGATGCTTTGAAGGTGTCATGAGGAGCCAATCGTTGAGGTACGGAAAGATCTGGAACTCCTAGAGTCGTAAGTGAACCGTTACCACTGCCATACATTTGGTAAACATCTGGGGGTAGGGCTCCAAACTGGTAATGAATGGCTCTTAGCTGGATGTGCAAATGTCTCCTGGCATGCTTGTCTACTTTGATGTGATAGTAGGCTTCCTGGAGATCCACAGAGCACATCCAACTGTCCTTGCACAAAAGTGACAGAATGGACTGAGCAGTGACCATCCGGAATTTGATTTCCTGACTGAAAGACTGAGCTCACTGAGATTCAGAATAGGATGTAGGTCCCCCGTCTTTTCTGGCACTAAAAAGAAGCAAGAGTAAGTTGCTGGATTTGATTTGTCCTTCTGGGACTTCTTGGATTTCTCTTTTTAGAAGAGGTTTGGGTGGAACGTCTGGGAGGTAACGTCTCACTGGAGGGAGTTCCGGAAAGGGAATGAAATAACCCCTGGAAACAATATTTAACACCCACTGCTCAAAGTGATATTTGTCCAGGCTAGTGGGTGTAGGGAAATGTGACCCCCCCCCCCCCCCATCTGTCTCCAGGGCCGAGCAGCCAGGCAAAGCTTCAGGAGTGCTGATAGGGCTGCTCAGAGAAGGGTTCCCTAGAGCCCTGACTTTGTGGACCCCCCCCCCCACCACGAGGGCATCATTGTCCATTGAAACCTCTTCCCCTGCCTCTGGAAGAAGACAAGAGCATTCTGAAAGGGAGACTGTGTCTTATGGAACCACATCTTTCTAGTTGGGTCTTACAGATGGACCTCTGGGGGGTAGAAAGCTTGATCCCGACCGCAGACAGATTCATTCCTTCCTGCTCGCTGCAGGTCAAAGTATCCTTAATGGAAGGTCCAAATACAGTAGAACCATAGAAAGGGGCACTGGTAAAAGATGCCTTAAAGAGTTCCGTGAACTCACATAAATGTAGCCAGGCATGACTCAACAAAGGAATGCCTGTATTAGCTGCCTGAGAGGTAGATTCCATGGCACTGGAAATTAACCTCATTGAGGAATTCGCGAGGGAGGTCAGAGTGGATAGTTTGGGAGACACCTGCTTGAGGGTCTCCACCGGCAGCAACTCTGTAAGGGAGGTGGAAAGCTCTTGAACCAAATCCCTTTGGAGGCGGATAAAATGTGGCAAACAATTTGTCACTCTCAGGCCAAAGGTAGCAGAGACATGCACCTGCTTCCCAAAATGGTCAATCGCCCCGGACTCCCTGTTTGGGGGATGGATCGTGGAGCTCTGCTCTGCCAGCTTTTTCGTGGCAGCAGCAACAACGATGGCATCAACTGAGACTCTCCTGCTCCAGAAATAACAGTCTGCAGGAGGACTAAGAAACTTGTTGGCCCTTTTCGGAACAGGCTCCACCATGTCCGGTTCCTTCCAGGCCCTGCTGGTGATCAGATCCACTAACTCATCAACAAGGGGGGACACCCAAGAGGTAGACTATTCTGTTCCGAAGGCCTTCAAAAACACGGATTCCCTTTGAAGATGGAGGTTGGGGAGACCATCCGACTTATTGTTTCAACAACTCAAGGATGTCTGTAAAGGAGATACTGTCAGGCGGAGATCTGGGGACCAGTCTCCTTCCTCGAGGTCCATATCCTCGGTAAGGAACTCCGCAGGGGAGTCCAGTGCCTCCTCTTGCACTTTCTTCTCTTGCACTTTCTCTTATGATGAACCTCCTCCGCTGGGGGATCTGGGGAGGCTCAGAATAGACAGGGACTCCGAGAGGAAGGTAAAACCCCTGGAGGCTCGATGGGGAGGGTTGACCCTGGACAGGATGGGAGGCCTTGCCAGCTGAAGTAGATAGAGGCAGGGAGGGACCCAGAGGTGCGGCAGAGGAAACTCCAGACCTGGAGAAGGTCCTCTCTACCACCTGGAAAGCTGAGAGTATGGAAGCAGGCCCGTCCCCCACAACAAGAGAAGAGGAGCGCGTCTGGAAACAGCACCATGACCTCTGGATAATACTGGCCTGCAGCTATCGAAACTGAAGTGCCAAGGGGAAGGGACCAGTCTGAGAAGATGGTACCAGACCCCCCCCCCCACAAAGTCAGCATCGACAATTCCAGTATGGGGCTCACCTTGCTCTGAGGGTGGGGGAACAGATTAAGCCTGGGACCCTGACTGGGTTGATAAAGGGGGGGGTACTCAGCCTCACCAGAATCTGATTTCAGACATCCTGGTCCCTAGAATCTGAAGCCACAGGGGTTGGATGAGGAGAAGGAGAAAATGGGAGGGGTGTGGCTTCCATGGCCGGATGGGCACAAGATGCCAGGAGCCCCAAATCTATTTGGGCCTTGAGGAAAGCTCATCATCCTATCCATGTCTGAGGGCAAGACACTCCTAGATGATCTACAGGAGGAAGAGGAGTGAGTAGACTTGGAGGGAGATCTCCATGACCTACTGTCACATTCTGGGAATGGATCCAATGTCTCAGAGTCAACTAGGGACAATAACCTCCGATGACCCTGTCAGATCTGAAGGCCTAGCTGGCACAGTTGATTACTCCGAACTGGTCGGATCCGAGGCTGGCCTGATCATAGTCAGATCTGAGGGCGTCTGATCCAGAGAGGTCCTGGATCTGAAAGACTGCTCTGTGGCTCTCAGCTCCGAAGACCTCCGATCCAAGATGGACCGGGCTGGATTGGGATCTGAAGACTTAGGATCTGACAGCCATGGTTTCTTAGAGGAAGCTTGCTGGAGAGAAGGGGTCATCCTCTTCAGATTGGAAGAGGAAGCCTTCGAGGGGGAAACAAAGGGTCCCCCCTTGTGCCAGACCCTTCAGTAGAAGTTTGCTGCAGTGGTCCGCCAAAGCCCTGGGGTTAAATGCGGCACACAGGTCACATTCAATATCTAGGTGCAGAGTGCCCAAGGAATACAGACACTCCTCGAGCATGTCACAATGAGGCATTTTTCGACTGCACGAGGAGCATCTCTTAAAATCAGATGGTTTATCATGCATAATTTATCCACTAAGCTCATTACACTAAACTACCACCCAAACCACCACCAAAAGCAAACACAGCCCTAACGGCTACTAGAAAAAAAAAGGTGCCAAAAACCCAACACACACTAATTTAACTAAAGAATCTAAGCTATGGGAAGGGAGATAATAACTACACAAACACTAGACTAAACACTACACTGGAAAACTAGAAATATGAAATAACGAGAAAAAGCACTTAACTAGCTAGAGCCCGCTGGAAATGTGCCTGAACAGGATGCAAGGCAAATTAAATCTGGAGGTTAGAGGGTAGCAGGGCATCATGGGAGAGGGAGAAGCTAGAGCCTTGGATCAGTTTGTTGAATGTTGTCGGATCCTAGACCCTATGGTGATGAATGATAACATGGATAACATCAGAGCTATATTTTTTACACTTTGTTTACAGAACAGTATAACTTTCCTGGGTGCTACTGCATGTCAAGTATACTATTAGTAGCAAACATTCTAAACTATGTAATAACTGACAGTGGTTTAGAATGCAATTCACTGTCTTTTGCTTATTATCCAACTTGAATTCTTTGACATCCTAGCATATGATTCAAAATATGACTATTTACTTTTACACAGAAAGAAGTAACTTGGACAGTTCTTAAGAATTTTCAGAACTCCCACAGCATCACAAAAATGCTCATGACTAAGCTGTTTCAAGCTGGACTTCATAAAAAGGGCTTGAAAATGAACAGTCCATCAGTTACAATTACTCAAAAATGCTCACAAGTAAATAAAAGCCACCTCCACAACACACATCAATCCTTCAAACCCCTCCAAACAACCAACAAAACCCTCTCAAAGTATCTGAACCACTGAAGAGCCATTGCACTCAAAAAAATAACATTTAATGATTCAGCAAGCACAATTTGGATGACGTATTGTCTTTTTTAAAGGAGATATAGCATATAAACTTGCATTAAAAGAATGACAGCTATATGTTATCCAGGTTTAACTTGGAAAAGCGTTGAGTGTTGCTCTTATTATTTGATAACATTCCGATAGAAGCTTTTCCATGCGTAAAAATCTGTTTTTTTATGTTTTGTTTATAACACAGCATGCCTTTACTGGGCGCTATTGCATGTCAAGTATACTATCAGTAGCACACTACTGGACTATTTTAAGAACCCAGAATGTAACTTAACATCCCTCTTTAGTGTCATTTGTTACTTCCTGTATTACATTTAATAGTACATTACTCACCTATGCCAAGGCATCAGAAAGTGTGCTACCTAACATAAGTTTCATCCTAACAATTAACTTTTAATAAAATTAATAGTTTAGCCTTTTACTCTCAAAGTGAAAATAAGTGGCTTTAACTTCATATATAGCAAACATTTTAAAAAGGGAATTGGTACCATCAGAAGTAGGAAAAGAAAGAAATGATTTACCTTGTAAAAGTAATATGCAGCACCCATTCATAAGTATTCAAGCACACACTTAAATTAATAAGAATTCATTACCATGAAAATACATCAATTTTCATTTGTCCATTTTTTTTTTTTTAAACTGTTTTTGTCTCATTAACCAGTCAACTCTTGGTTGCATTTATCTTCAAAGAAGTTGACAGAAGTCCATTTCTTCTGTTTTTTTTTCTAGGATTTTTTTTCTGTATAAAGCCCACTGCATCTTCCAAGGTGTTAAAAATCTTTTTTTCCTTCTGGAAGGTGGAATCCTTATTTTTGCTGGAAACAAGATTTGTTCTTTAATATTGTTTTTGTTTAAGCTTTTAACATGTGGCACACATGCTTTTCTTTTGGACATCATTAACGTAGAATAGTCACTCAAATCTTACAGTATTTCCTTTAATTTTAACTGGGTAATTAGTCCATGCAACTTTTAAGACTACATCCTTATCTTGACTTGAGAAATTTCTTAAGATCACTGACCACAGTGAAGGTGGTGGTGTGTTTTTTTTTTTTTTTTTTTTTTTTTTTTTAAGATGAGTTAGAAATTGATCTATGTACCCTTTCAATACCAAAGGAAAAAGCTTCAGGCCGGTTCAAAGTTTTAAGCAGACCGGTATTAAGAACTGAATCATACTGTCTCCCTCTTATCTTTCAAAAATCCCAGAAATCCTTTCATTATTCCTTCCAGATCTGTTCTCTAAAGCTTCTATTTTATCCTGGAATAAGTTGTTTGGTTTCAAAAGAAATTCAGTGTTATTCGCATTTTCAAGTAATCTTCCATCAAAATCAGACATTCCCTCTTCTATACTTGAGATTTGTGACGATTGGTGATTCACTCAGCACTTCAACTTGTTTTTTACATTCCTTTTTAAAACTGTCCCATTTTGCTTTCTAATTCATCTTATTTTTACAGATAACTCTCACTGATGTTACTTAGTACAGCCTGTACGTCCTTTTCCATAGTACTGTCTTGTACACTGGGCTTAGAGTGGCTTATTCTGAGACAATCAGTCCTTTCTAGTTTTTTGACATGAAAAAGCAATTAAGAGTTCCAAACTTTTTTGTAGTAAACCTTTCAGCAGATGTTCAACTATAAATCCATCAAAAACTATGTAAGCCACTTGCGTACAAAACCAAAAACGAACCACAGGAACCAGAAAACTCCACACTCCTGGATTTAGAATTCAATTCTGTTTATTGACTGACAGTTGAACGAATAGCGAAATAACAGCAACATGATTGTCACCAGATACTGGATAGCAACAGGAAATTTTCAAGCAATGTCCAAAGAATAAAATAAATAGCAGCAAATCAATCTTTCTTGTAAAATACAATGAACAGCAACACAATAATCTAATAGCGCCTAGGCTAAAACAGCCTTTTCAGAGTACTTTATGTGTAAAAGACATTTCTTTTTATATAAAACCAAATCAATTAATCTATTAAACACTCACCTAAAAAGGTGTAATCAATTAAGTAAAAAATATTCCACTCTTTTAAAGTAACAATCCTATAAAAAACGTCTCCAATGACATTAAGTCCTGTAGGTTGTAATGTATTGCATTTTATTATGAGAATAGATTATTTTTTCCTAAGAAGATATTTTATTCTATTTTCACTTAAATAACTAGAATTAATTTGTTCCAAAACAGATACTTGTAAATTCATAAATTCTCCCCCATGTTTTTTTATTACAATGTTCTGCAAGTGGGCTTATTATTTTATTATTTCTGATGTCTCTCACATGCTCTTTTATTCTTTCTCTCTCACTTCTTTTTGTTTCACCAATATAAAACTTACTACATCCACACTTGATAGCTAATCATGAAGGGATTCACATCTAGATCAGGGGAGGTCGTCGTGCCTCTTTACTCATCCCTCATCAGGCCCATAATTGAGTACAATGCCCCTTTTGGGATGTACCTTACCAGACACCTGCAGCAACTGGAAAGACCCCAAAAGTACCTCACCAAGAGGATCAAAGGGCTCAAACAGATGCCATATGCTGCCCGGTTAAAGAAACTCCAGCTCTACTCAGTGGCATACCGCCTGTTCAGAGGCGATCTGTGCCTGACGTATAAAGCCATGTCCAACCCAGAATTAATGGACATGCTGCACCTCAGAAAATCCAAATCCCATCGAGCTATGCGCTCGAAAGACTTGAACCTCAGCACTGAAATAAATAGGACATGCTGGAGGAACAGATTCATAACCCAGAGGCTCCCTTCACTCTGGAATAAAATGCCAGTCCAGGTTAGGCAGAGTCCCTCATTGACTCTCTTCAAGAGGAATCTTGATGAGTGGATGGGAGATCGTAGGTTTACCCCGGGTATCACTTCTGTGTCACTGTTAGACAGAGGCACAGTATACTAACCTTGAAAAAGGGCATAGCAAAATAAATTCAAAATGGGTGGCGAAAGCCAAACACATTCTGGCTAGGCTTATAAATGCCCTAGGGCAGATAGCCTAGTATGAACCTATGAACCTATAAATTACACCTACACTTTTACAAGTGTAGTATCCTTTAGTTTGAAATATTCTACCATTAATTTGATCAAATGTCTGTTACATACTGGCATATTGTACATTTACCACATGCTATAGTACCTATTTGCCAATTTTATGTTAGTTATTATTTCCTTAGGTCTTTTATAGGTACTATGCACTAGGAAGTCCTTTAAACTCCGGCCCCTTTGATATGGGAATTTAAGCTGAATTTCCAAAAGTGAAGAAGCTTCTTTTAGTAACATTCCAGAATTCTTTTATATTGGTGAAACAAAAAAAGTCTGGGGGAAAGAATAAAAGAACATGTGAGAGACGTATTAAAATACAATACATTACAACCTACAGGCCTTAATAAAGAATGTCACTGGAGAAGTTTTATATAGGATTATTATTTTAAAAGAGTGGAACATTTTTTTACTTAATTGATTGCACCTTTTTCAGGTGAGTGTTTAATAGATTAATTGATTTGGTTTTATATAAAAAGGAATGTCTTTTACACAAAGTACTCTGAAAAGGCTGTTTTAGCTGAGGCGCTAAAAGATTATTGTGTTGCTGTTCGTTGTATTTTACAAGAAAGATTGATTTGCTGCTATTTATTTTATTTTTTGGACATTGCTTGAAACTTTCCTGCTGCTATCCAGTATCTGGTGACAATCATTTTACTGTTATTTTGCTGCTATTTGTTCAACAAAGTACTGTCAGTCAATAAACGGAATTGAATTCTAAATCCAGGAGTGTGGAGTTTTCTGGTTCCTGTGGTTCATTTTTGGTGTTGTACGTGACTGGTTTACATATAAATCCATCAAGTTTTGAAAAGTTCTATTTGAGTTTTTTTAGTAAAAATCCTGTCAGAGATGTTGAAATGAAGCACAGCTACAAAAATAAAAAAACAGTGTTGTTAACTGCTCACCATCTTGGACCCCCCCCCCCAATTAAGGCATGGGGTAAGGGTAGAACAGAAAAAGATGTGATGCGATAAATACTGGACTTCATGAGCATCAGGGTTTCTCCAAAGAGGGGAAACATTCAGCGAGAAGCTATAATGGGAGGATGGGGGTGGGGGGGGGGGTGGGTAGCAGTCATTGTTTTTATATATCTTGGAGATATCCTGCAAGTTCTCAGACTCCTCATAGTAAGCCAAGTGGGAAGAAATCCCCTTCTCTCCACAAATTTTAGCAAGTCCTTGTGCATGGGTGAGGTGTGTGGTCAAGCATATGATAGGATCATGGTGAATGTCAAGCCACAGAAGTCGGCATAAGGATGTGAAAGGCTTGCAATGGGCTTAATGCTGCATTAGGCCATGCTCCTTATGGGTGTGTTCTTGCATCTTGCATGGACTAGTTCAAGCAGATTTCAAACTGTAACTGCAACAGTGAATACACTTGAACATCTACATTTATGGTAAGTGTACAAAACTGCGCTATGTTCTTCGTGTTTCACCGTTGCAGTCATTACATTTGGGTAAATTCCCAAAGCTATGGTTGGGAGGAGGAATTTAGATAGCATTAGGACCAGCTATAAGGCCCTGCAAGACTGCAGTGGCAAAGCCAGCTCTGGATTTAGAGAAAATTGGCAAGTGATAATGCTTGGTGAAAGTATGTACAGAACTCCAGGTAGCAGCTTCTAGGATGCCCCTGGTAGGGACGCCTCTGAGAAAGGCTGCAGAGGTAGATGCAGCCCTGGTGGAGTAAGGTCTGATCCTCTGGGGGATAAGTTTTCCATGCTGCTTAAAGCAGAGGTGAATGCAAGGGCCCATCTATTTAGAAATGGTTTGCTTTGAAAGAGCCTTCCCCTCTGCCCCTACAGCAAATGCTACCAGCAGTTCAGATTTCCTTTGAGGTTTAGCCCTGTCCAAGTAGAATCTAAGTTGTCTGTGCACATCTAAGGAATGCAGTATCCGTTCCCCTTTGTTCTATGGATTGGGAAAGAAAGTTGGCAAATGAATGGACTGATTAAGAGCCACACTGGATACCACCTTGGGCATGAAGGATGGATTGGTTGTGAGGGACACCCTGTCTGCATGAAAGATGATGAAAGGCTCCACTGCCAAAAGGGCCTATACTTCAGATACCCTTCTAGCTGAAGTGATTGCCAAAAGGAAAGCTGTTTTCCAAGAAAGAAAATTTAAGTCTGTAGTAGCAGCTGGCTTGAAAGTAGGTAAAGTGAGTTTCTCCAAAACAAAGTTAAGGTCCCAGGCTGGGGTTGGAGCTTTCCTGGGTGGTCTCAAATTTTTGGCCCCTCTGAGGAACTGCTTGAGCAGTGGATGAGAGAAGAGGGGAGGTTCTGTGTTATAATGAGCTGAAATGGCTGAGGCATGGACTTTAATGGAGGAAAAAGACAGGCCCTTGTGAAGCATCTCAGTTAAGTATTGTAAAATCTGAGGTAAATTGGGCGCTGCTGTGCTTGTCCCTTGAGATTGGTTCCAGGCACAGAATCTTTTCCATTTCTCAGCATAAGATTTTGTAGTACTAGGCATCCTTGCCTCTAAAATGCTATCCATCACAGGTTTACTGAGGGATGATAAAGGAGAGATTAGGTAATAAGCCAAGCTGCAAGGTTCAGTGTTAGAAGCTGAGGGTGCAGAATCTGATTCTCCTGCTGAGACAACAGGGAAGGAGTCTAAGGAAGGTACCATGGGGATAACCATGACACACTGCGTAGAAGGGGGTACCAGTGTTGGCGCGGCCAGTCTGGAGCAATCAAAATCATCCTTGGTTTGTCCTGTTTGACTTTTAGTAGCACTTTGGAGAGCAGAGGTAGAGGGGGGAAGGCATAGACTGATATGTTTTTCCAGCTGAAGGACAGAGCATCCACTTTCCAGGCTTGTTTGTGGGGAGTCCCAGTGCAAAATTTGTCCAATTGGTAGTTCTGGGGAGCGGCAAACAGGTCTATATTTGGGCTCCCCCATTTGCTTGTCAACATTGTTTCCAGTTTCCACTCGTGTGGGTCCATCAGGTTTTTGCTTAGTCCGTCTGCCAGTGTATTTAATTTTCCTGGCAGGAATTGAGCTTGGTAGCTCAAGGCTGTGTTCCACAACGCCATGGCTAGTCTGCAGAGGGGGGTAAGAATGTGTAGCCCCCCTGCTTGTTTATGTACCACATAATGGTGTTGTCCGTCTTTACCATTAATTGTCCTGGAAGAATGTGGTCTTTGAAGTCTGTCAGAGCATTCTGTACAGCTAACATTTCTTTATGATTAATATTCAGGTACATTTGATTTGGGTTCCATTTGCTCTGAATGCACTTCCCTGCCAGGTGAGCCCCCCTTGCATAGTCTGATGTGTCTGTTGTTAGGGTTTGGGTGGCAGGG